>NW_009626883.1:32600-33533 GCF_000690535.1 Cariama cristata
TGACACCCCCCCCCCGACATCAAATCTGTTCTTTTCACATTTAACATCTCTCTCCTCCTTTAAAAAGAGATAAAAGACTGGTGATTGTTGTTCTGTTAACGGAAACATATCCATGCAAGCGTCCAGCAATTCATCACCAGGCTCGGACAGCCAGAACTTCTGTTGACTCAAGTTCCCTCCAGTCCCATCCGCTCTTGCACTTCACCTTGCAGCCTAGCTCGGGTGTTACGGCACGGCATCAGGGTTTACCCCAGCCAGCAACCAAACGCCCCGCAGCCGCCCGCCCAGTCCTTCCCTCTCCCAGTGGGGTGGGGAGGAGAATCAGAAAAAAAAAAAAGAAAAACTCATTGGGCTGAGGAAAGAACAGCCTGAAGAATCACAGAGTAGCCTTGCTGACTTGATAACAACTGCTTTTGCGGGTCAGCTCCTGACACAGAGAAAGTCCCCTTTTTAAACAAAGTGGTGTTACAGCTTTTTTGCGTCTTTATGATAAGCATTTTAATCTGTATATACAGGAGTAACTAACTTCCCCACCCAGACAACAGCTTATTTAAGTAAGTGGATTTAATTTTAAGACACCAACCAGCTTATTACTGGTTCAAGATACGCATTTGAGCCTGATCTGTCATTGCCGAGTTTGACTTTTATCCCCCGGGGTTTGTGAGTTTTCTGGGGTCACTCTCCTTTCATGTTAAATGTGGAAGCACACATTGAAATGAGAAGAAAAACAACAAAACCCCAGGTGTTGCCATCTGAAAGGCAGGAAACCTGCATCACTTACCTGGAAATTGTTGTACTTGTACAATGTTCCTCCAGTGTACATTGTGACAAGACCCATGGAGGCTACGTCCACGTATTGATTTGGGAAGAGGAACAAATTCACGCAGCAGCCATTAGCCACACAATCCCTGGCTAAGGCCTCGTAAGAATTTA
>NW_009626883.1:33625-50328 GCF_000690535.1 Cariama cristata
ATCAGATACGGCTGGTAGCCAACCATGATCCAAATGCCCACGTGAAGAAAAAAAGATGAAGTGGAAGTTTTAAGTGAGGTATGGATTCGATTAAAAACCTGTTGCCCTTGCCCATATACTCATATGCAGGGAACGAACTTGGTGCGTTCTCAGAGAACGAAGTCACTAAACAGACAGGTAGCAAAAGCTCTTGATGGGTGGAATGAGGGAACCAACTCGGTGCGTTCTCAGAGAACGAAATCACTAAACAGGCAGGTAGCAAAAGCTCTTGATGGGTGGAATTATTGGCTGCTGGGGCGTTTCCTTTATTGATGGCAATGGGTGCTCTACCGCAGTTTGGCTTTGGTGTTCCTGTAGGGCCAATATCCATACACCTACAGCATCAGGGCACAGCGAGTACAGGAATATTATATAATTAAACACAACTCATCATTGCAAAAGAAAATAAATGAAAAAAGATCAAGGCTCTATTAGAGAAATTAAGCATAACAGCAGTCCCTTGTTAACTCAGAGTAGAAAATACCTTTTCTTTATCTGTATTGAGTAGTTTTTTGTCATCTCTGTTTCTCAGCTTCCCCGGTGCTTCCGCAGTTGGCAATGAAGAATGGAAGATAAACAATTTTCCAGCACATTCTGCAGCCTGTTTCAAAGACACCATATTGGCGTATTTATTACTGCTAAGATAAACAGGCCTAATTTTCCTATGGCAGAAATGCAATTGAAGACAGTATCTTACTTTTAATAGAGCTGGAATTTCACCCTTAATATTTCAAGGATAGTTAGCTTTAATCATGAATGCCAATTTCTTCAATTCCTTTCAAGAAGCATTCTGCTGAAGACAGACAGACTTACCAAATATCTGTTTGTCATGATATGTGTCAGGAGTTGCTGACATTGCTTTTGACAAACTTTCTAAAATGTATATATATTATTTCTAAAAGTGTATTAAAATTAGTCTCAAATAGGAACACAATCCATTTTCTTCTTTTTAGACAAGAATGGTTTCCTTGAGCACAGGTATATGCATATTCATAATTCACAGTGAAAATCCTTACAAATTATAACTTTAAAATACTAAGCTAAATAAAAAACTTAATTAAAAGCTGCTTTCCCTTGCAGCCATCATCAAAGGAAATGTACAAATACAGCCCTTAAGGTTGTTTTGAAGTCAAGTATTAAGGAAGAGCATTCTGACGGAAGCAGTAACCAACTATATGTTTTGCATGCATACCTTCTGGCAGTATGAATAAATAACAAGAAAACAGGTATTAATTAAATATGTAAGAAATAGATTTGAGAAATGTTGTGTATTTTTGGTTCAACAAATGTATCTACTCAAAGTTCATGCTTTCCTTATACACAGCTTGCAGATAAATCAACTATTTTTAAACACTGGCTGTTTTCTGCCCCTACAAATCTTGTGGTGAACCATGGTGGCATTCTTTTAACTGGCAGCGCTCCATGGAAATGTCAGGGTTTCAGGGGATGTCCCGGACATACAGAAAGCAACTGGGGATGCGTCTTGACCTGTGGATTCATTTTCAGCTGTATTCAAAGCTGTGAGAACTTGTCAGTTAAGCAGAAACCCTCCAACCCCCTACCCAATTCAGTCATAGTCATAAATGTCTTGTTTTGCACAAGAAGTCAGCAGAAGCAGAAGAACAGGCAGGGTAAAATCGTATCTTACACTGATTCTTTTCCTGCCCTTCACACGTGTAAGGACTGGGTATCTGTGCAAACATCCAGAGTATCTATTAGTTCTGTTGCAGTAACTATGCACTTTTTTTATTTCTCTCAAATGCCAAATGAGAAACCGACACCTGCTCCTCCTCTTGTCCTAACATCCATCCTACGTAGAATAGACTCTAGGGACTGGTTTCCCTCAATAAGCAAAATCCGGAAACAGACGTTATGCTTGTCAGTGTTCTCATTTTGACTAAAGCAGCTCAAAGGTACTGTTAGAATAACAGAACATTACGGCTGGAAACAATCAGTGACTTTTTTTTTCTAATTTCCCATTGTGAGTTGTAGGAGGACTTGGGACTGGTTTTTAGCAAATGGAATTTCTGCACTTCTCAAGTCTTATTAAAGAGCTACTTCCTTAAAGAGAGGAACATTCTAACCTTTAGTGCCTCCATGCCAGCCTGGATAACAGGAGCGAAGATGGTCTCACTCTCGTTAGTGTCTGCAAACATCTCTGGAATCTGGTCCAGCAAGCTAGGAAAGACGAAAGCATCAGTGTCTCAACTGGTTAGCGTATAATAGCGTATAATCCCCAAGCATGCCTTGGAACATACCAAGTCTTCACATAGGAAGATGTTTTCCATGCAAATTTATATTAAAAAAAGAAATGTGAATTCTGATTGCTCAATTTCTTAGGATTCCAGCCAAAACAAAACAAAATACGAATTTTTAAATTCTGTAAGATGCATTATTTCAAAGCTGGTAACATAAAGAACATGCAATAAATAAAAAATAGCTAAAAATTAAGGAGTTCTAGTGTGCTGTAAGGACTTAAAGAGTCCTTAGATGATATCCAGGTGTGTATCATATACATCACAAGAGGAAAAACACACAACATGGCACACAGCCGCAACCCCCTTCCCATTTTTGAAGAAGCACAGGTGAAAACGCATGGTTTACACCTGGCCTAAATATGCTTTCAAATTCAGCACTGGGGGGTTGCTGATAGCACTTTTTCTTTGCCTCAGAGGTGGAAATATATGACATGAAGCATCTGCTGGCTTCTAAAGTATTGCAATAAATACACGTACCCCTCCAAAACCCAGTAACACAACTGACTAAAAGGCATAATGCATATCATAAGCATTCAAATCTTATTCTCATATGGAATAATTATACTTTACTTGATAACAACAGATCGTGATTCCTGAAAGTTAACAAGGAAACCATCCAGCAAAGGAACAAAAACTTCTCCAACATCTGAGACCACCATCATCTGAGGCTGAGCTAAGCTGCTTTTTACATTAAAGAAGTGGAGGACCTTGTTATAAGTGACAAAACCAACTCGAATCGCTGAGGATTCTTCTTGCTCTTCTCTGTAAGAAAAACAAAACCAACTGGTTATATTCTGACCGCGCAATAAAAGCATTCCTTTGAAATGCAAGGCTGCTTTGAGATCATTATCTGTACTGGGAGCAACAAAGCAAACAACCACCAAGCAGATGTAATGGCCTCAATCTTTGCCTTAGGTCAAATTAAAACACCCTGATAAAATCAACTGCTGTATTATTTACTTTTTAAAAAAAGATGTATTTACGTCAACCCTATCAACTGCGCATCCCATCCAAGCCACCAAAAGTCCCTAAGATAAAGAATAAACCATGTTGTCCTCAAAACATGGTAAAGAGAGAACAGGACAATTAGTTACAAGATACAATCAGAAAATAAGCTTTACTTAGAATACACTGTAATTCAGTGACACTAATGATTGATGCCTAGTAAGAACAGTAACTAGGCTTGAATGTCTACTGACTTTGGTGGGTCAGTCTTCTGCTTCAGCTTAAGCAGCAAAAGCTGCTGTTAGATCCTCTGTGGCAGTGTATCACGCAGAAAACACACTGTAGAAATTACTCATGATTGTTGGTAAGCTCCCAGGCCAACCAACACTACCAAACTGCTGCAGTGAGCTACACCTGCAGGAACGCTGCAGGCAGCAGGGTCAGCCTCTGGTTTTGTGGAGGTAACTCCTCTAAGCAGTCGCCCACTCTGCCATCAGTAGCAGCATTATTAATAGTACTAGTTAGACCCTTACTGGGTTTGAAGTCCTAAGTTGAGCCAGCTTTTCCCTAAAAGGCAATCCTATTCAAAAAATTGGTCTTAACTACTAATAAAACAGCACCTTCTTGTAGCAGGGTGTTCATCCCGTAAATGACAAACCAAGCCTTTAGCACGAAAAACGCCAGACAGGAAGGCTGTGGTACTTGCACTTACTACAGGTCAGCCCATATGTTCTGTAGCACAACCTTAAACATTTAAGCAGCCTACTTAACTTATGGTGAGATGTCACAAAACCAGCAAATGCTGAGTCTGTACTCTAATGCTTTTGCATGTTTTGCATGTTGGAAAGAGTTTCATATTCGAAGTACTGAAACTTGGAAAACCTCATTCAATTCCCAGCTATGTCACCAATTTAATTTACAACTCAAGAGGAATTTAACTTCTCTGGGCCTCAGTTTCCATTTGCAAAAGGGGACCAGCAAGAATTATTGTTTAATCTCACCAAGATGTAGAACTATACCACAAAGTTCTCTGAGACTGCAGCAATAGGAACCACAGAAATAGCCAAGCTGATTTTATTTTCTTTAGTTTATAAGAGACGTCCCTCACGGAAGGTTATGATTGCAAAAAATGTAACACAAAGAAATATGCTAATTGACAAACAGGATATTGTAACGTACACAGACTCATACTGATGTTACTATCACACCAAAAGAATTTAATAACAGAGCCGTACCTTAGTATTTCCAATTACTAGGCACTTAGGGCAAAACATCTACTCTTTATCCTTCACTCCAACCTCTGAAGAAACAAGGGAGTGTTAACAGTCACCCTGAGCCTTCACCACAGTCAAGCAGCCGGGGTTTGACAATATTTATCCTCCTAAGGGGTGTAAAGCCTTGGCCCCACCAAAATCAATGGCAAGGCCTCCATCCCGTTCCACTGCAACCAAGAGATTGCATTTCATGACTTGCAGAATCAAAAGTCAAACTAAAGAGGAGAAACAATGCAAATACACTTGTACTGCAATTCTTGCTTAGTTTTATTTTTTTTTTATTTATTTATATTAAAAACTGTCAGCCTTCTTCCTGGCTATCAAATCTTGTTTGTCCTCAGAGGAAAAAAAAAAAAAATAATTGTCATCAGCAGTTTCACAAGCTTCATCTAAAACCCTGAGCTTGGGAGAGAAATAATTTTTCTCGTCTACAGTCTTTAACTCTCATGTCAGTCTAGAAAGCTGATCTACCATTCATGTTTTATGGGAACACAGCTGGATAAGAAAGGGGCTACTTTGACCTAAAACAAATCAATATTCTATATTGAACACACTCCATAAAGAAGCATTTTAAATAATTCCTCCAAGATACGCTAACTCAGATGCATCATTTCTGAATGTAAATTTCTAATCATTCCCAGCACTTAGACACTATTTTCTTAGTAACCTGATTAACGGGGAGCGTTCAGGAGCTCAATGAGGACAAGCTATTATTAACTTTCTGTACACACAGCACTTTCCTACTTCAAAGAGAAATATCCACATTATCCCAGTAGTCCCAAAGTTACACAGCAGGTATTTGGGACAACTTTTTCAGATACTGCTCTTACCTGTGACAGTTTGTACTGCCACACTTCATCCAATTTCTTCTATCATAGTTTTAAAGATTAGCTGTAAACGTAGCAGCCAATTGCCTACGTAGCTCACACACTATGTACTTCTTTTTAAAGTCTCAGAATGAGAGGTCTGGATCATATGTAGACAAATGCATTCCATTTTTATTTTTAAATTATGCACCTAAAAATCGTATTTGCACAACTACTTAGTCTGATTTTCTGAAGCTCATAAGCATGATTTCTATAAACACATTTTTCTATATTTCTCTAAATACAGAGTCCGGGGTCTCTGGTTTGGAACACGTAAGTTTGAAAATATCTGCTCAAAAATTTCAAGCAAGCAAATGATGTGTTTTCTGCTGTGCTGCACGTCTACAAAAACACAAAGTTCTTAACACCTAGTCTTGAGCCACTGGCCTTAACCCTTTCTTTGCTAGCCCTAACTTCTCACTTGGCAGCCACTTTCATAGGCTCACCTGGCACAGGTCTTTCCACCAGTGGCCTTTTTATGGCACAGATTGCTTTGCTACCCCAAGTCTTTCCTCTTAAAGATATGAGCACAGGGTGTATTCCCCGCACAGGGCGTTCACCTCATGTGGTAACAGCAGAGTATTTTTGCAGGTGTACTTGTCCAACAACAGAAAAAGAACACACAGCGACCTTTGTGTCTCGGCACCAAAATGAAAGGTTTGCCACAAATTTTGGTGGAATGCCTTACTTTTTTTTTTTTAATTAATATGGTTTAAAGACAACAGATGAGTTCTGAAGAAACTGAAGGGCATGCCCTTTATTTTTTTTAATTGCTTTTTTCAGACATGAAAATTTTGGCTCTGCAAACAAATTATTTAGTGGTAGATCTCTGCAGCGTGCTGGTAAGAAGAATTAACACATCTTTTTTGTGATGTAGATACACTTGCTTTCATTTTTCCTCAACTTTCCCTGTTCAAGCCCAGTGTTTCTAAACTGCCAACTGCTTTTTGTTACTACACCCATGCCTTTTACTATCTTCAGACTCATGACCAATCCTGATGGAAAGCTCTGAGATCTGTTCAGGATATCATCAAACACTTGTGTCTCCAGTATAATCTTCAATGACAAAGTACTTCAGAGATGGCCTTACATGGGCATCTGACAAACTAAGCCCCCAACCCGGACTGGAATTTCTTTCCTGCACAGAGACCCCAGAAAGACCTAAGATAAAAGATTTTTAACATATCCCAGATTATCTCAAGGATCTTGTCTCCACTCTTTCTCACTTTGCTCTCCGTTTCTTAAGTCTGTTCTCCCTCTGGAAGTACGGTTATTTGGAATGCATTTTCTTTCTGTATGTTCTTCAACGCTTTTATATGCCTTCACTGAGAAACATCTTGTGTACTTAAAATTTCTCAGTCTTTTACTGCTCTCATTTAACTATGTGTGTCTGCATTATTTAAACTTTAATGAAAACTATAGTAATATACTATAGTAAAAACTATACTAAACTACACTAAAATAATAAACTGTCATTAATATCAATCAGTAGTAATATTACTACTGTGTGTTTAATGCTCACAAAGCAAATGTGCGATATATCATAAAACGTTTGTGGCCTACAAGATTTGTTCTCCTCTCAGATACCTACCAGGACAGAAGAGTCTCACAGCACAGCAAGGAGCTTTAACAGTTTTGCTAACTAACAATAAAAGCTAAAGATATAAGCCACCAACACTATGGCTTTAGAGAGACTTGCCACTCCCGAATGTGCTGGTTTTGGTATTTCCCTGTTTAATTTAATGAGAAAAGCAGCACTGCAGTAAACAAAACTACACCAAGTCAAAACTACAAGCTGGGACTTAGCTGACAATACCACTAGAGTTCACTACAAGAAAGGAAAAGAATGCAACCTATCCATGCAATTAGTATGACAGATTCCTTCCATTCACATAGTAAGCCCAGACATCAAAGTTTAAGAACCATCAGCAGTGTTAAAATTAACATGTGGTCACTGTCACCCCAAAAATGTGTGTACCCCAAATTTTTACATTTTCGGTAGCTTGTTTTTACCTCTCAACACGCAAAGCTGCATGAGAACTGCAGGGTAGTGAGTTAAGCAAAGCACACTTCTGTTTCTTTACCTTGGAAGTTTATCTAGCAGAGTCTTCAGTTCATCGCATATGAGTTTAACTAGGCCACTGTTTATGTTTCTGTACGACACATCAATCATGAAGATATAAGCTGGTGGCTTTGGAGGTTTGTTGTTCTACAGAAAAAAAGAACATTCACAGGTAAAATTAGACAGCGTCCTGTTACGTTGAAAAAATTTCCAGGTGGTACCATAAGGCAATCTAAATACAGCGTTCAGTTGTTTGAAAAATACCATGGATCATAAACAGTAACTATAGCAGAAAGCTGACACTTATTCAGCACAGTCCATCCCTGGAATAAAAAATTACCACTGGAAAATAGCATCCTAATGAAATAAAATTAATGTAAAGGGTAACAGTTTATTAGATAAGATGAAACACAAACATTTTCTGCTGGAATTCAAGTGTTTAAACAAATTTGCCTTTTGGCGTTTTTCTGTACCCATACTGGTTTTGCATTCCCTGTATCAATATGCAATACCATTTTGTTAATGTGAATGCTTAAATTCAGTTTTTTGTTAGCATTTGCATCCAACAACTGTTAAGGGATTTCTAACCAATCTGGAAACAGAAAATACAATTTAGTTACTGAACCAGAATTAAGATATCTCAGTTCTTAGCAGTACTAAGTGGTGATCATCTGCATCCCATCTGTCTGTCTTGCTGTCTCAGGCTCCAATGGATTCTGGACAGCTGAACTGTACTTTCAGGAAAAAGATGAATTTCTGTAAGATAATCGAAGCATGAGAGTGGAACATTCAATGGTTGTAACTGCTGCATGCACAGCAGTGACTTGGGCTGGTATGGATTCCTTTGGGAATTCCTCTTATTTGTAACGTAAGTGGCATACAAATCGTGACATACACCACTGACACAAGTTTCTGTAAGAAAGAAAAAGTAAGATGAAGGGGTTTTGTTTCCAAATAAAGGAATGTAACGCTTAGAGATGTACCCAGGAAGAAGACCATATAAAGTGAACATAGCAACAGTAATCCCCATACTCCCTAAGATCAGTTTTCTTAATTCCCACTAAGACGAGTAGTGGTCACTACTTGGTGTCAAATTCAGGACAGCTTTTCCATTATACTCTTCCACTGCCTTCATATACAGAGTCCTGACCACTTAACCCAATTACACTTGTTAAACTAAACCTCAGGAAACTCCATTTAGGAAAAAAAATCATGGAACCTTTGAATTATGTCTTACCCATAGTCCCTGGCACACTTTAAACTAAACATTATACCCTTGAACTCACTTCATTTGAATCATGTAAATCAGGATTAATTCCTGTGAACTAAAACCAGGCAGTATTTTTAAAAGTTGTTCTCTTTACTGTACTTGGATTCTAGTTTCAAAAACTGTATCAAACACTACTTCTAAACTCTTGTATCACATCACCATTTATAAAGAATTCCTGTGTAATTTCTGACAAATATATGGTAGAAATGAGGACTTGTGCTCTTGCCACATCCGCTTAGCAGGAGCGCAATAATGCAAAACAGCTGTTATTTGTTAACATTTTTTGTAGCTGTTCATCCTTGTCATTTGATAAGCACAAAAGGAAATGACTTTCCAGTTCTGGTTTTAAACTGGATTTATAAAAGAATTAAACATTTGCAACTTGGAGCAAAATGAAAAATGAATTATTAAAATAATGTTAACTTTCTTAATATTTAATGACTTAGCATTTCCAGCGTGAGTGTTCATTTCTGAAGAGATTTCTTCTCTGTAACATCCTAGTAACTCTATGGATGGGCCTTTGCAACAAGACGACAGACCATACTGGGTGACTTAACACGGAAACTCCCCGATCTAAGCTATATGGCAAAAGCCACTGCACTGAAAGATGCATTGTGATGGTGACTGCGTCACACAGGGTTACACTCTGGAGTAGAGAAAAAGAGCTGTGAAAATGGCACAGAGCCATTCAGCACACATGAGTTTTCAAAAGTTTAGCTGCCAGAAATCAGCAAAGCTTAACCGAATTTGATGGAGCTACACTGGCTGTAGGCTGAGGATCCCATGCTGTATTTCTGTAATGTCTCACTACAATTCTCTCCTGTTCTGAGGTTTAACCTGGATTTCAATAAAATCTATATAGGTTGTCTCAGGGATTTCACTCGATTTTGGAGCAGTACCCTAGTGAGAAAACAGAATTAAACCTCTTCATTATCTTCATACCAGCAATAATCTGATGGTCTGAGGAAGTTACTGGTATCTACTTCAAGACCTTGTAGGATCCAGTTGCCTTTCCTAACCTTATCATGACCTCAATTCCACTGACAGGAAGAAAGTTCTGCCTGATTTCAGCAAGAACAGAAAAATATGTCCATACTGTGGACTGAAGAAGTCACACTTGTGGTTTTGTAAAATAAGCTAAAGCTTGACAAGTTTAAGTAATTTATGCTTTCAGAAGTATCAAATACAGTTCTCTAATAAAATCAACTACAAATATTTACAGTGACTTGAGTTCTTCAGTGAGTTAGGAGAGAGAACCCATTCCATTGTAACTTACTTACTGGTCAGAATACTAAAACTGCTCTTACCAGGAAAAGATTACAAGGTCAAATTCCCTTGCTAAGGTTTTCAATATTGGGAAGGCAATTTAGCACGTCTGTCTTCAGAAGGCATGTATCTAAAATGCAACACTGCATCAGAATTTCAACTATAGCCTCTAAACAGTGTAAACAAGCTAGCTAGGACCAAATGAACGCCCCAGTTAAAGACTGGTGATCCATGACTTCGCTGCACTATTTGTTATTCTTACTTGCTAGTCTCCTACTCTGCAGCACAAAAGAACAAAACCCAGTATTCTCCGCATAAATAAACATTAAATTCTCTGCATCTATCTGCATTTCTAGAATGTTTCTGGACTCTGATATTCAGCTTACAAGTGCATTTACTCTACTGTAGGTATTTAAAGGATTTTTGTTTTGATATAAAATTGTAAATTAGTTTGTATCCTGGAAATACTCACTCGGCAATAATCCAAAGTAGCAAGATATTCGTAAGATCCCAGAGATAGCTCCGGTCTTTCATAGTGGTCTACCCGTCGGCCAATGTGGTCCAGATGTTGAAAGAAGAATGGAGGGACTAAAAGCCAACACAACAGCAGAAAAAAAAAATTATTTTGGGGAGGAGGGGAACAAGCCAACAACTTCTTTCAACAGATACACTGTAGTAATGTAGGTTCCTCTCTTATCGATCAAGGGTAGAGCCTAAACACCTCTCCAGGTTGCAATGTTTTTTCTTCCTTCACATTGGCTTAAAAAAACCCAAACAACCAAAAACCCACAACATTCTGGTAATGCCAGCTCCTTTTGTATTTGGAGGATAGGGCATATTCCCCTATAAATGTCCATATTCTCCCACCTCTACGCTGTCAGGACTGAGTAGGTAAAACTGACCCAGGCCATTTCCACAGGCAGAAGCCTGTTACCCTCAGGATACAGACTTAACTGGGACTATTGGTAGGTACAGTCTACTCACAGCTTAATTCAAATCACTGGAGCCAGAGCTCTGCAGAGGGACCACGGTAAAAAGAGCACTTTTCCTAAAGCCTGTACTGCTTTATCCAAAAATACCACTTCCCCGGAAACAGCTCTACAAGGTTCACAACCCCGGGCTACCGTACAGCAAAGTGCATTCGGTCCATTATATCGGGAACCTTCTGCAGCTACAGATAAAAGGTGCAGAACTCCAAAGCAGTAAGAAATCAAGTGGGTTTGCCACCAACAACTTATATACAGCTAGTCTAATGGTTAAGGGTCACACTGGGGAAGCGTCACCTCTGGATTTTAGCTCCTCCTTCCTCAATCAATATATATTTAGAATGCTTATTTTTCACATTTTTGGATGTAAAAAGTGTACGTGTGTGAGTGGGGGGAATATCTACCTAGTTTGTCGGCCATTTTTAATCCTCGTAGTTTTTTTTAAAGTGCTTTCTGACACTGCAACTTAAATGTCTTTCTTAAAACGTTCACAATGCATTTAAATTTCTCTTTATCAGACTTTAAGTTGCTAATAATCTATGAAACTTGTAATCTGCTATGCTTGCACAAACATTTGAGCGTCAGGCAGAAAAGAAGTTGGAATGAGTCTATCAAGGTTCACATTTCAGAGTTGAAAAGATTACTGTATTAGGGAAAGCACTATACCACTGTGATCCAGCTGAGGAAATCCAACTTGATACAAATGTTTAGAAAGGCTAGTTCTGGCAAAGATTTGGGCTTTAGCCAAGAGCACAAGAACACTTATGAGTCACATGCAGCACACTTGAACAAATATGGCATGGTATCTTCTGTGAAAACCAACACTTGTCACAGTAAGATTAATAGGTATTTAACCATTGCATCCACAGTCATGGACAGGACTAGGCTAAAAAGGTTCTAAATAGCTGGTTCTTGCTGGACATTCAGATTTCTTCAAGAAATTCACTTCTTTCACATAAAAGTTGCTTTCAGTTATCAATACAAGCAGCTTTGTATCCTATGTTGACATAATATTTTTAAATAAAGTTTTGATTGTATCACACTGGACTTCATGAGTCAGCATTACTTTTCATACCTTTTTTTTTTTTAATTGTACTGAACAAATGTTTCTACATATTTTTCTTGGGTAGTATTTTTTTTTTGTGAAATAGGCCTAGCTACCACATCTCACTAAACTATTTTATCATCAAGTCAGCAAGTCAAGAAAATAATGTTAGGGTTATAGTTTCTTTTTAGTTTTATGGGGTTTGTACGAATCACAGATCAGAGAAACATCACTTACCATCATTTATACAATTGCAAAATCCACACTGGTATCTTCTTCCACCTTCAATAAACTGCATGAAGGGACACATGTAAGCTTTGCACCGGTTGCATCGGATTGGTCCAGTCTCACCATGGTTTACAACATAAAGAGGTGTCTAGGTGAAGAGGTACACCAAGTTATAAAAAGCAATGCGAACTTGAAACCAAATGAAGTGAGCTAGAAAGTTCCTGCTCAGACTTAACTCTTATTAGAGATCACCTGATCAAGAGATCATTCATTGTTCCACATGTGCCCCAAACCTGCAGTACAGTTCGCTCAACCCCACAAGACCCCTTGAGGGGCTAAATTTACAAGTTCACAGGCTGTATTCTGACACTTACCAGAGAGATAGTAAGGATTCACATCAAAAGCCTATAAAGTTTTGAAAGCATTGGAAGTTTAGGGCTCTGGGCTAATTTTCTCTGCCAAAGGGTTTTTATAGCTCACTAAGAGAAATCCGCTGGAGTCAGGTATTTTGCCTTCTCTGTCAGACTGAGCTTTTCCTGAAGAAACCTATTGCTGCTCATCTGTTGCAAATGGTCTCTCCAACAGGTGTTCGCTAAGAAAGCTCCTAATATTTTGTCCTAAATGCTGTCCCCCCAATGGTGCCATGTTACATGCTACACTAACATTTAAATGTTGTCAGGGTCACCAGCTAGAGTAGAAGATTTAGAAGAAATGCTAATATTTATTGAAGGAAAGTACATTCAGGAAACAAATACAGGATCTCAAGCACATGTCAGTTTAATTACACTGATCATTCTTGCTTACAGCCTCTGCCAAAAACCACAGCTAATGGAAGACATTTTCCAGATGCCTCTTTCAGTAATAACTGCAGCAATTGAAAGATTCCTGTGATTATACTTAATGTTAGAAAAGTCATACTTGAAACCACTACAAAAATGGAAGTTTGCTCAATTATTTGTGAAACTATGTTTTGTATTTTTCTTCCTTCTCTTACTCCCCTCAATCCCAACTAAAAATCTCTGAACGTAAGAATAAGAAAGAAATCTGGAGTTTGGACACATAACAGATCTCTGCAAGAGGAAAAATGCTGACAGCCTTTGAATGCTGTCGTTGCCACTAGCACATTCACTTTTCGGTTTTTAATTATTCTGTCTTCTTACGGAATGAACGTATTTCATCTATTATCTTTTATTGAAGCATAAGACTCTTTGGATACCTAGAAAATCATTCATATCTTTCTAGCATTCACTGCTTACATATATTTTATTGTTTATATTTTACAGAGACTATTGTACTCATTTATTTCTCCAAAGGGTTTAATGCTTTTTGCCAAGGATTTTACACATAAGAGTAGATTTTCACTACATGGGTTTTAAGGGCTCCCTCCTGCTCCACTGAAATACTATTTTACTTTATGTTCTTTCTTCTACAAAAAATAACACCAATTAACCAATAATGTCAGCTGGCAAACTATCAGGGTCATTTTTCAGACATGAAAGCCTTGGCTATAAAACCTGCTCATCAGCCACAATCGCTTAATAAGTTTTAAGACTTAGGGGTTTTGTTCATTACTTGGCAATTTTCTTATTATCATTCTGCTGTATTAGTTTAATGAGGCCTGGATCTGGTTTGCAGTTAATATTATTATAGTACCTGATCTGGTAGGGGAAAAAACAAGACTAAAACAACTCCTGATGCATTTATACACATCCATTTACTAATTTTAAATCTTGGTTTGATACATGTAATGTTATCCAAGAGTGAAGAAAAACTACCCCCAAATGATCATATTTTAAAATACCAAAGTTAAGACCTTCGTATAAAAAGCATGAACAAGAACAATCAAAAAATAAACACCATGAAGTTCAGAGCTAGGCGTCTTAGACATACCTAATAAATTACCTTTTTAAAGACAGTAGAAATAAAAACGATGAGTTTTTTCCCTGTGTTTTCATATTTAGAGTGGAAATTTTAGTTTTCCTTTCCCTTTAAGTTTCCTTAAAAAAATTACTTATTAAAAAGTCCTTTTTAAAACGTGGGGTTAGAGCCTGAGTAGCCTACGGGTTATGTTTGCCAAGATTTACATGCATGTTTATGTATTAAATGGTTGTCTCGAAGTTACTGAGACTATGTGCAGTGCATGAGGTTAAAACATGTGCTCAAGTCTTAAGCAAGCAGTATCCACACACAATGTTCTGTAAACATACACTAGGCTGGATTCTGTTTTGTCTTACCCAGAGAAATAAAGGGTAAAACACCAATAAAATCACACTGCAGAAGCTAGCTATTTTTATTTCCTAATAAGCTTGCAGAAACTTACCAAAAAAAATTAAAGAAAAAAAAATAATCAATGAAGCAAACCAACTAAAAATGCATGCAATAGAATTCAGAATCTTGTCTAACAAAGAAAAACCCTGCAAAAAAGCTCTATGAGTACCTTTATTCATTTGGAAATTTTTTAAATTAAATGGAATGGACATTTTAGTATTTTAAGTAAATTAAAACATTATATTAATAATGAACACATCCTATAGTAAAGCTATCTGTATGATAATTTCAGAATAAGCACCCAGATCAAAAGCATCAAAAAACCCCACTTCTTCATGTGAAGAACACAGTTGTGAAAGAAACTTTACCTCAAAAAAGCTGAAATCTTCTGGGGCATTACACCGTAAGAGTAGACATTCTACCCATCAAGAGAAAGCAATTTCTGTTTCGGTGTGTAAACTGCTATTGCATTTCCAACTGTCAAAATAACTTCTGTCAGGGTGAAGTAACTTTTTTAAAAAAAATAGGTAGGTGTCCATGGGAACGTACAAAGATAAGTAATACTGTACATGCATTAAAAAGCATAAAATAAAGTAATACATTTAAACTAATGAATACATAAAAGAGAAACGGTCATAAAAAAAAGACATGGTACTAAATGGGAAAGTCCTGTTTGATGTGCCCCACTCTCTGTAGATGTCACTGTATACCAAAAGATAAAGCAGAGATCTGTTTATGGTCCCATGGAAGTCAGTGGCAAACTCTCAGAGGAGCAGGGGAATAAGATAAAATTAAAAAAAAATATTCTTTTGAGGGTTGTTTGTTTGTTTGTTTTAAAACATATGCAATACTGTTTTCTTTTGCCTTTCCACCTCTCCTAAATCTCTACCAACAATAAGCGCATCAAATTAGATATTTACCACAACAATTTGGACATTTGCTATACTTGTGGACTTGTTACAGTCAAACACTTCTCCTCCCCCTCATCTCTTCACAAACCTTTTTCCAATTTGCCTATTTGGACCACCTAATCAAAAACAGAGACAGATCTCACAAAAAGAAACACTTAGGTATCGATTGCTGGCATTCCAGCACTATCAAAACAGAAATATTTCTCAAAATCAATGACTAAACTAATACTTGGTAGCCTAAATCTGAAGGGGACATGTAAAAGGGACTCCTTTTATGTAAGCTGAAAGAGTAGAGAGGCAGAAAGAATCAGTTGTGCCGGCAGGCAGAACTTTATACCTTTAGGTTAAAGCAAAGGAAGACTGGGCAGAAGAGATGGGAAATGCTGTAAAAGACCTGCATAAACTTTCCCTTCTCTGGAACCTCAGGGCCCCACTGGAGTGCAAGTCCTGAAAGCCGATCTGATAAACCATAACTTATCCCACTATTAGTCCAAATATAGTTGTGATAGCAAGAGTTTTATTTTGGAAATATTTCAGCAAGAACATCTCTCAGGAGTCAGAACAATACCCCAAAGCAATAGATAGACATTGGTGGCACAGCTCCAGGATGAAACACATCCATAAAAATTTCCAAAGGGACTGTAACCTGCGCTTTAAAGTCTGAGAAAGCTAATTACTATTGCTTGCTATAAAAATGAAGTCCTGACACACTCCTGAGGGTTCCCTGTGATGCCTGTAAAGTATCACCGTATTCATATTGCAGGATCAGGGCCACAGCTGGAAATTATAAGCGTAGGAGTAAGGACTGTGATGAAGTTCAAGATCGTCATGGCACGTCTCTGGAAAGGTGTTCTAAAGAGAAAAACCGTCAGAGAGAGAAAAAAAAAACGAGAGGCATACGCAAACACTGAAGAAAACTAGCTATTTATCACACAACAAAATAAAATATATACAGCATCTGTTTTCATTGCCAGACTGGGCTGCAAGAAAACATTTTGTAGCTATGCTGCAAGACAAATCTCCACATCTGATGGACACCGCACCTTGTCTTTGCCTTTTCCTACCTACCACAGCCAAGGTGGATTCCTATCCACTTCTTGACACAGACCCTAACAGTACAGTGACAAGCCTACATTAGGAGCTATGTTTTTGCCCTTAGTTTGACTCCACCATCATTGAGGTGCCCTTGACACCCCAGCACTGAAACAACAGGAACGCTATCGTACTGAAAAGAGGCCCACACAGCTTGCAAAGTCTGGCTACATCCAAGAGGAACACAAACACT
>NW_009626883.1:50359-67304 GCF_000690535.1 Cariama cristata
TGTACTTTTCAGTTAGATCAGTGTCTCTATCACGCCCTTACGCATCCCCACAAGCAGAGGAACTTGCCACCACTTCTTCCATATACTTTTGAAGAACGTTACTACTGGAAGACATGGAGGGTCACTCTACACAACATAACATCGTACACTACACACAACAAGTTGCCTTTTCAACTGCAAATTATCTTGGGGGTCAATGATTCTGAAAGCACGTCCCATGAAAATCCCAGATTTTAGGGGATCTAAGATTTCAGGACATCTTTAGATGATGGCTATTTGTGTCAAAAGAAAGAGTAGCTCACAGATTTGGAGAGCTGCACAGATAGGTAACTCCTGATGACTTCCAATACGACAGGTCCTTAAAATTATACTCCATGATCAGCAGTACTACAGCAGATAAAATGTTTTCTACTTCTGATGTACAGCAAACACTAAACACTGTATTTGCATGGCTGATTAACAGAAAGACACAAAACTGTCAACTGTTCGGTCCAGACACAGACAAGCTGTGCAGTTTTCCAGGGCAACAAATTCAGAAAGGCAGTGTTTTCTAGAGTTATTATTTACACTTACATTGATGCAAATCTAATTATTAAAATATTAATATGAGAATTTTAAGATATACTACACAATATAACTTTCTAACGAACAGAGGAGAAGACTGTTGGCCAAGTGTGGTACCACTGCCCCAAGTAAATCTTGTGTCTAATTAGTACAATAAAGAGATGAGGAAAAACTCCTCTGGATAATCAAAGGTAATTTTGAAATGTAACACTGATGTTTTTGGGAAAAAAAAAAAAAATCTAGGTCATGAACCAAACTGTCTCTGTTTCCTAGGACTGTTGAAGGGGTTTGTTTTCTTTTGTTATATCATCATAGATTGCTTTCGAGAAAGATTAACCAGTCTACAAATAATCCCTTGGTTTTGAGTTGCTTTACTGATTCGCATTAAAACGTCAAGAAAACATTTCCCTTTGTGATGTTCCTACTGTCTTTTATCAGAAGCCATTCCCTCTGAAGACAGAAATTATTTTGCCTATTCTTGGTTTTTAGATGTTGAACTCTATCAGCCTCCCCAGTTGATGACTCAAGCCAATTTGGACTCTGGACCTCTGCAGGGTTCATAGCAGGTTCAAGTATTTTCCGTAACACAGTCCTTTTTAATCTATTTCCTTGTTTGTTTGCGTAAGTGTAGCGCAGCTAAAGCATCTCTTGGCTCTATCCTCATGTTTACAGATGACATAAAAACACAAGAAGCGTGTTCAAATGCTCTTGCTCGAAAACCCCACCAGAGCCAGGCTGAACATTCACCTGCATACACGGCAGTGCAACAAATACCGTGGCATGGCAGCTGAACTTCCAAGTTGACACTGCACATGGGATATGACCCAGGGTGTATTGAAATAAACAGAAAACTAGTTACTGATTTCAGTGGATCATACAGCAGACTATCCTTGAAATCCTTGCTCAGCATTACCGTTTTTAAGGGGTGTATTGCAACTAACTGAATAGGGTTGGCAGCATGAAGAGTGTAAATACAGGCTACTCTATTCAACATGAGAAGAAAGATTTTAAAAACTTAGAGGATGGGGGAAAAATAATGTAATAATGATAAAATTTTGATGTAAAGAAATACCAAAATTAGGTAGCTTACTTCTTTAGAACTTCCATATCATTCAGGTGACAGAAGGCAGGTGGGGGGGAAGACAGACAAAAAAAAAAAGGAAAAGTTTACTTTCCATGCTTAAGAGAGGCACCACAAGTTCTCCTGGTCATGATGCCAGACCAGGAATACCAAGCGTTAACAAGTCAGTGCTCCCCAGCACTTCTCAGCTTCGAAGTGCTGACTGTTATTTGGATGTACGGACATGCTGTATCTCAAGTGAAGGTCAGCAGCCAGGATTAACTGATGATATAAGCAGGAGCGTGAAATTGGATAATCAAGAAACTGTGCTGAACAACAGACTTTCAAGATATTAGCACTTTAAAACAATCGGATCTCAAGCAAGACTTGCCTCAGTCCAGTCTATACTCATCCTGGAAAGAGTAAAAAAAGTGCAGAGGCACATACACAAGAAGAGAACAGGGGAAGGTGTAAGAGACAGACAAAACTACCCTACGACAGTGGTGGTGGTGTCATGTCGTTCCCTCCCGCCCTGCTTCCTGTTAGCACCCCTGAGGGCGATATGCACCCTTTAAATCACAGGAGAGGACTCAGGTTCATGCCTGTACTAATCCACAGCTCCACTTCCCACATATCAGTATCGGAGATCACCCAGCACTGCAGTCTGAGATTTTTAGGCGTGATTGTCACACTAGCTGTAAAACCATTGAAAAAATACGACAGGCAAGTTTTAGGAAGCTTGTCTACCGAAATGGTAAGTAATAATTACAAGGGAGGTAGCCTAGCTTTATTGATCACAGAGTTTCACAACAAAATTAGAAGTTGATTTTCAGTAATTTGTTCTTTATCTGGCTTGAAATTCATTCAGCACAGAACAAACTAAAAGATATTGAGCAATATATTTGACAGAAGTAAATAGAACTCTTAAAGACACCTCATTCAGGCATCATTTTTATTTTTGCAGATCACTGCAGGAGAACTCTAGAGGATCTTCAAAATAGCAGAGAGAATTTGGGCTCCAAATACTATTACTACTCACTTCTTGACAGGCCCAGTCTTTTACACGTGCTGTATGGTCACACCAGTGTTAGTTTAGTCTCACATAAAATTTTTCAAGATTGCTAAATAAATGATAAATCTAACACCACAGTTTAAAATACAGGCACAGCCTATAACCTACAAAGGTAACAGATAAATTGGCATATCAGTTCTGTTTCAGGTGGTCAAAGACTGTTTAATGCAAACACAGCTGTGATAATTTCTAACATGCTCTAGAATATCCTTAGGATAGCCAATCAAGCAACACTCCAAATGGTACTCGTGGAACATGCAGTTCTAGGTTTAGGGAACAAATATTTAAGTTTGTAAATAAATCTAAATGTAGCACAGTGTTCTCTGAAGCAACACTTCTCGTAGTTGAAATTTTGCATCAGAAGAACATTATCAATGTTATTCATGTCTTTGTAGCAAGAACAAAAATCAAAATCTAACTTTGGATTTCAGGAGCATTCTGGCCTGCTGGGCTATTGTCAACTTTAGAGACCAAATATGTGGGGTTTTCTCTTTTTATACGTACACATATCTATAGCTGGATAGACAGGGGTGTGTGTGTATATATATATGTATGTGTGCGTGTGCATATACAAATATACATAATATTTTTCAGCATTTGAGAGACAAGCAGTTACTGACTTAAGATCATGCATGAAAGTCTGAAGAACGGAGGGTTTCTTTCCTTCTCGAAAATCTGGAGTTGTTTCTCTTTTGTTAGAAGGCATTGCTGTGACTTTTTAAACTGACTACTCATGTTTGCATTCCTGAGAACTTTCTACAATAGGAACTCTCTTGCTCCTATTTTTGTGCAGTCAAACATATTAAAGAAAGAAACCTTAATTAGAAAAAAAAGCATAGACAAGTTTAAGAGTGTTTTAATTGGAGGTGGATAAAACAGTTCCACTTATCTGCAGGCCTTCTTGAACAATGTTTATTAGTAAACATGACTCTAAGGCTAATTAGTTTATTTCCACTGAAATCAGAAAGAACTGGGCATACTTAAAGTGTCATGCTGCATTCACAAGCCAACTATAGCTAGCCAACTGCCACAGGAGTACTTAGAAAGTATAAGGAAAATTTTTGTTATGTGAACAAAAAGTAGCACTGAATATCTTCACCTCTGAAGCAAGTTTAAAAATCAAGTCCTTTCTACAATGTTAGTTTTGAAGGTCAATAGCAAAAGTAGCTGTTACTTTAAAAATACCACATCAGGTAGGAACGTTCATACTCCGACTCTCTCCTCCATGAATACTTTCACTACTGTGATAGCTGGGATGCTTCAAGCAAACTCCAGAACCTCCAAACATTAATGAAGTTTGTATGCAACTACCCTCCTTTCTTTTATTAACACTGAGCTATCACCAAATGTCACAAATAAGGGGCTCTGAGGAGCCAAGTTATGAGCTAAGCAATCCCGCAAAGGGCACAAACCTGTTCTATTGCTCCTTTACTCTAGGCAGGAAATCTATGCCTCTATTTAGTAAGCGTGGATTACCTAATTCTGTTAAACTCCATATGAAAAAGCAGCCCCCTCCACCTATTTCCTATCCAACAAGAAGAGGAGCTTTCCCTCCTACAGAATCAACAAAGGGACACTCTGTAAAAGAAGGCTACAGGACAGCATTAGAGCCTGCTATGATCAGGCCCTAGATGTAACCTGGTACAACATTTGTTTTGAGAGGAAAAAAAAAACAAAACAAAAAACCACAAGAATAAACCACCCAACACCTCCCCCCCCAACATGAGCTTCCCATGTAACTTAAAAAAACCATTTTTTCTATGTAATTACACACTTTACGTGTACAATACTGCACTAATATGCACAGGCAAGTAAAATAAGTGTAAACTGAAAATTCAGTAACAACTTCAGTTCAAAAAGCAACACACAAACTTTTCCTCCTGAACTTACTAAATACCAGCATGTTCTGACTCTGTGAAGCTTCCAAGGGAACTGAGTAACATCTCTGACAGCTTAAGGTTAGAGCTTGCACAGTCTTCTAACGTTTAATTTACTGCTGTTGCTATGATCAACTTTGGCCAGTGCATTAGAGGAGACAAACACCATTTCATGAGAGCGACGTGCAGGCCGTAGAGGAAAAAGGACATGCAGAATGGCATATGCCATTCAAACAGCTATTTTGAGTTACAGAGGTATCTAGCAATAGCCAAAGTAATTTTTTCTTTGAGTGTGATTTTTGCTGGCAAAACAAATTATCAATATTGTTGGCAGCTAATTAAGCAGATATGTTACTTTTTATTTCCCTTCTATATGTACTGTTGCTTAGTCAGATTTTTCTTCTGCCACTACCGTTCTGAAGAACAGTCAGTCTTCAACTTATCAGAAACTAATTACAACATCTTTACAAATACATTCTCCCAGTCTGAATTTCAAATGTGTAAAAAGTTAACCAGGAACTCCGATTACAATACAAATAAGGTTTATATAGATGTGCAATTTTCAAGTCACTGTCCCCATCTCTTTCAGAACTACCTCTTTATCATAACAACAATGCTGCATTGAACAACATACTACAGAAGTATTTTAAACAGTATAATTCAAGAGTATTTTAAAATGTACACTAAAAACAAAAAGGCAGAAAAAAATTAATCAGGACATTTACTTGAATTAGGAAAAGCTCTGCTGCCAAAGCCTTTGCCAAATTTGGCTCTGAAAGTTCATTCTAGTTATGGAGCGTAGTTACAGCTCAATAGGCTAACAAAAAACTTTCTCCTAGATGATGAAGTTTTGGGAAGCAAGCCAATTCCAAACGCTTTACTACCAAATGCAGACTAGCATGGCACATTATAAAGAAAGCATCATCTAATATAGGATTTATGCATCTTTAAATTGCACATGTAAACCTAGCTTACAGGCACTGGCCTCCAGAGCAACATAAAACTTTCCGGGTGAGGCACCCGGAGATGCTTGAGAGTTCCGAGCTTGCCGTACCATGCATCGGAGAGCCAGGCACCCCAGAGGAGCCATGCAAAAACCACAGGCATTAACCTGGCATTAGCTAGTTGAAAAACTTAAAATAGCATTGAGAGCGCAACAAAGATTGTCAAATACCCATCCTGCTGCGTAGTCCAGGCAGACTCAGAACTATGAGACCAGAGTCTCACAGTTGTCTCCCAAATGAAGGCATCAAGAAGGATGCTTTGGAAGTTGTTTTATTTTAATATCTGGAAAATGGAAGAAATAGTAGTGCTTTAGCTCACACTTCCCAGCGTGGTATACAGCAATGAGTTCAGGATACAACTTTCTGCTACCCAGACAGTCTCTATATGGATTGATTGTTCCAAATAGCTCGACAATGGACTGGTTGTAAAAATACCAAGGTAGGCCTAAGAACAAGGAGGAACGCCTGGTAGCATGGCCCTATCCTGAAACTAACTGGCCTAGTTGTCATCTGCAGTGTGGTATCGATGCATGCGCTCTCTTTCTGGTCCAGTGACTTGTGTCTGTGGAAGTTTAAACGGAGACAATGAACCCTTCTGTACAAACTGGCAAATAGCTTGGTGGTCAGCCCCCTTTCCTGGAGGGGGAAAAAGCGTTTCAACATCGTCAGACTAAGTGTCCCAACTTAAATCACGCGTGCAGGGCTTCTACTCTCACTGTGTTTTAGCAAGACATGACCACTAGCACAGATTACTTTGATAGTGTGCCCCAAAGACATTGACAAAATCATTCTCTGCTGGATCTTGGACAATCCAGAGATGAGAACTGCTGAGCACACAAAGCAATCTGTCCCGCTTACAAATCAGAGACAGCAAAATATTACCTCCTCCTCACAGGTCAACAACTGCTGTTTTTGCTGTGGAGTACTTATTTGAAGGAAGGAAGCTTTTGTTACCTACACTGGAGAGAAGTCCAGTATTGTCAACAGACAAAGTAATTTTGAGTAACCTAGATATAAAGCGTCATATGAAGTCTACACGAAGGACAAAGGTCATTAAACATTCAATAAGCTCTGACATTTCATTTCCAGTAGTTATGAACAGGAAAAGGAATCTCACTTATGTCAAGTCCCAGGTATATACACGGATTACAAAGCTACAAGCCAACACTGAAAAGGGTGAGACATGCCAGGGCAGGGCAAAACTATCGCCAATCTCTCTTTCAGAACCTTTTTTTCCGAAAATTTGCTTTAAATTATCACCTTTTGATAGTTTTAAAAAAGCTTACTACTAGTATGGACAATTTCACTGTCTAACCATGCAACTCCTGTCTAAAAAGACTCACAGTGTGAAATTACTGAGCTTCACATAAAACCAATTCCTTACATAAGCTTCAGCGCCCAAAAGGAAAGAAGGCGGCAATACAAAAAGAAACTTTACAAAGAACTTCGGAGTGATCCCAGAGCTACAGACCAGCAAGTCCTGCTTCCACAGAAAGCAAATTGGTAGATACTACAATGGAGGACAACATAAAAAGACACACAGATAAATAGGATGTACAGGGGACGAGCTGATGTGGCTCTCGCGGAGGGATGTCATGACACATAGATCTATTGAATTCTGTCAAGAGTCAGCCACCATAGAGACAAGCATGACCTAGCTGATATAATGTATTCCTTCTGAAAAAAGTCTTTTGACAGAATCTCTCATCAAAAGCTCCTAAATTAGCTAAGCTCTCACGCAATATGGGGGAAGGGCCTCCAGTGAATAAGTAAGCAAATAAAAGACAGAAATCAAAGGATAAAATAAAAGTGACAGCTTTTTACAGTGGGTAGATGTTACCACCAAGCACCTCAAGGATCTGTTCTGCAGCCTATGCTTTTTAACATATCCCTAACAGAAAGGAGCAGTCAGTAAGATGTTTAGTTGGAATCGTTTCGTATTGCCTGCAAATTAAGCATTCCTTACTCTCCTCAAACCAACGTTCTGCTTGAGCACATAACCACTAATAAACGCATGTGTTTATATAAAAATATGCTTCAAACTAAAGCTACAGCCTGCTCACCCTTCTATCTAGCTACAGAATATGGACAGCAGAACCTGACTCCCCACTGAGCCCCGGGTAGATTGCAAGAGTGTGGGGATTTCCCTAATTCTTCATATTCATTTAACATTTGAATGACTTAAAATCCAAAGGAGCAGACTTGGGGTCTAAAAGAAAATTCACACCCTGGTACTTGACTTTGTCATTGAAACAAAAAATATATTTATCACATCGTACCATGTGCTAGTTATTCACCTCACTCAATTTTTAGCTTCTGCTAACCTTACAACTCTACCTAGGACACCATACTATCATCCCTGTAAAAACCATGGCTTTCCAAACAGCTCAGCTGCACCAGTCATCAAAGGTGGCTGTCCTGAAAAGGTTAAATGGCTCCTAGTTCATGAACACCAGCATTTCTGAGCAGTAATTCCATTCCAATTTTATCTTTTAACTAGTTAATTAACTGAGGAGAAAATTAAAAGTAAAATATTAAATTCCCACAAATGAATACTTCTAAAATAAATAATTCAGATGAATAGGAAAGAACCTGGTAGAGAATGAACATACAAATCTACTACGGAGAAAAGGTGGTGGTAATTCAGATATTTAAATATTTAAAAACTACGGATAATTATTTGGAGTTGTTTATATTTGCTTTTACAACACAAAATACTCTTTTAACTAGCTTTTGTTAGCAATTAATATTAAATGTTAAATCAAGATCACATGGTTTATTCAGGCTGTGGAAACATTCATACATCTCCAAAACAAATTCATGAAGGGCTTGGTCCACGATGATAACTGTGAGAGCTAGTTTATTTTTATAGACTGTTGCTAAAGCACTGGTGGACTAAAAATAATTTCTGTCAAACAACGATACTGTATTCTCAGTCTATAACAAACAAATACTTTCCATAGATCATCCAAGTCAGGAGAGTGAAAATGAACTGTTATTTTTGAGAAATAATAAATAAGGACTCGGTAAAGATAAGATTCAGAAATACCTAGAGCTGTTAAGACACTGGGCGGGAGGAGGGGTAAGGCACGAATGTTTTAACAGCCTTTGTTTCAGATGATATATAGCATACATGTAACGTTCACTAGTTTATAGTTTTCTAGATTGGCTGTAGGTCTTTCACAATAACGCTTGAGAGACTGAGAGCCCTCCATGGATCTTGCCCCTCTAACTTTCAACTTGAGGGCTTTTCTGAATAAATCCATTTCGCTTGCTCTTCTCTTCCCAAGCTCAGTGAATATATGCCAAGTGTTGCTAACTTAGCTGCTCTTGGGATATCAAACACAAGCCTACAACAATCTCTGCTGAATGGTCTCTACTTATGTCTTGAATTTGCTCTCACTTCTGATTAACATTACTGAAGTAAAGCCTCCTTTGTAAACTTCTTTTTCAGAGTGGCCAGTTTTACCACAATGGCTTCTTTAGATGATTTTCATTGTGCAGTTTTACCAGGTTACATGTGAGTACTTGAAATCCTGCACCTTAGCTGCATTAGAACTTTCTTACTCTTTCAACTATAAATTGTTGTGGAGTTGAGCTTTCCTCTCTTGATGTGAAGACCGACATTGCAGCCTACTGGTAGGGGTATATTTTTATGTCTTGCTTTGAATTCCCTTATGTTGGTCTTGTGTCCTCTCAACTCAGAATTTCTACCAGACTCCTAGATGCTACTGAACTTCACAGACACAGTACTACTCTGCTGGGTCTCAATTGCCTGGGGAGTTTTTAGCAAGGTATAAAGCAACAGCATCTTCATTGTTTCATTCCACTACTTTTCTGTAATTTTGCATTTGTTCTTTCTCACTGCAGGGGCAAACCTTGTTATTTTGGGGATTCCTCCCCACCCCCCAAAAGCACATTACACTTATTCAAAGACATGCATGAGATGTTTCCATTTAACATCCTTACCTAGCACCATGATGATTTTACTTTGTGTTCTTATTTTCTCCCAGAGGGATAATTCATATCCAATTCCTTACTGGAAATGGAGATACCTGTTGTAGACATCTTCAAAAGATGCCCCTGTTCAAGTTTGTGTACTTCTCAGTTCCTGACAGTTTTTTCCCACAACTTAGTTAAAAAAAAAATTTTATTCACTTTGTCTGCTAACATTCTTGCTTCACTCTTGGAGACGGGACACCAGCCCCTGTGCGTAGACACTCCACATTCCCCCAAAGAACCCACAGTGACTAATGAACTTAAATCTGCCATTCAGATATGCTGAAATCCCACATTCTCTTTTTCCAGGTTGGACCTCGAAACTGGAAGAGAATTTCTGAGAAAACTACTGTTAAGTCACTGGACCTAAACTTTTTATTTTAAACCTCTCAGGATCCTTTTTCTCCATCTCCCTGTGTTTTCAGTCAAAGGAAACTTATCCTCAAAGCTCAATTTCCAGTTGACTACTGTTTCTATGTACGCAATTGACAGCTTTTTTTTTTCATTCATTACACACGTTATTTCCAAAACTTCAGGGAGTGTTCCAGGCTCTGTCAGCTGGAGCGCTATTGATTCTGCAGAGTAAAATCTGAAAGGAGAGACATGAAAAATATCTAATTGGCAGAACAAAATGCTGCTAACCTGCAGAAGCCACAGTAAACTCCAAGCAGAGTTTCTCATAGGATCTCCTTGTCAATGAGTAACAGGCACAAAATAGATTTGACAGCAAATCGATGTCTATTATTGCCACTACACATACGACTGCCAACTCCAGGACCCCAATTACCTTTTCCTACTCCCTCCTATCCAGTTGCTTTTTTAGATAAAGAATCTCTCAGGCACTCCTTCCCACTGCCTGCACAGCCAAGAACAGCTCAACACTTTGCTCTGATGGTCAAAGTGTGAACTCAGCAAGAGACACTAATCAGAGTGCACAACCCTCCAACTGGTACCAAAATGTAACACCATTTACAAGTCATCCACCAAAATGGTGAATGTGTTCAATTAAGAAAATAAGGGCTGTACAATTGTGCTCTCTCTCTCATACACATATTTAATTCTATCAGTGTCAGTAGACTTAGCAATTTCATCGCTTTTTTTATTAATTTTTCCCTGCAGTTCAGATTACACAGTGCCAAACAAAGCACGGTAAGAGAAGATACGATCCGCCGTTCTCTTGATATCATTTAGATCACCAGGACAGAACACAATGCTTCATCAATGCAAAAAACAATCCTCTCAATTAATCAAAATCCACATTCAGGATTGGCTTCCAGAAAGGAAGAACATGGCATCTGAAGACTGCTCTGAATCTTCATATTATTTGGAAATGGGAGCAAGGTAAGGTTTTTTCCTTTGTTTCTAACTGTCTTAGTACCATAATGGCATAAAAAAAGAAAAGACAGACATGAATTCTATGGCAACAGACCACTGAAAATGCAAATATATTTTATATGCTATTTTAAATTCATCCTCAACTACAAGTGATGATCAAAGCAAAATACCAATTAAGAATTATATTTCTGGAACGCTCATAAGTCTATTAGTCACTTGAAAAACCCTGATAGCTCGTAACTTTTAAAACATGGCTCTATTAATACAGAAAGGCATGGTCTGTGTAATATACATCATAATGGATTACATATACCGTGTAGATTTGGTGAAGTTCTTACAGTTCAAGTGAGTGAGGTCAGTTTCTTGGCTGTTCCTAACCATACTACCACAGCTGCACAAACCCTTTGTGGCCATTTCACATCCATGGTCCACTAAACCCTTGTAGCCATTGCTTTTCTTCCTCCTCCTTTGAAAAGAAACAGAACTGAAACTCTCGGGGTGCCAACACTGAGTATATTAGAAACAGCAGAAACAGAGACAGACACTGCAACAAAGACTAATGAAGGAAAACTATTCATTAAAAGACTAGAAGAAAAAAAAATCATTATTTTAAACAGTTACTATGTACAACATGCTGTTTATCAAGAATTAAAGAGATCAGGCAGATTCCCACTCTGTACTAAGTCCTGTAACATGTGATGAGCATCACCTGTAAGCATTGTTAAAAGGCACTATCCATAAGATAGGCTAGATATTCTGAAACAAAGAACATTCTGTGCCTTGCAGTCACTAGTTCCAGGCAGAATGCACCATACTAGGAAATTCAGAAACACAAATAAGCCCCTGAATGTATTTTACCTCTATAAAAAGTCCAGTTCTTTCAAATTAAGTGGCTTTTCAGAATTAGAGTCATTATAAATCCCATATGGAGGACCATTTTATTAGAAGATCTTAAGAGTAAGATCTTATTTTGGCAGCAGCAGTGGAGACAAAGGGCACAGCCAAGCCTCAGAAAAACTGCTTCAGCTAAGGCTGCCCAGCTCTTCCTACTGTAACACCATCTCTTCAGTTTACCAAGCTATAATTGTTCAGACTAAAATTTTCCACACTGGACTTTTGCCAATTTTAAGAGACATTTTTCAGAGGTTTTTTAGCCTCTTCTAAGAAAGAGGCTATGGAAGAATACACTGCTCTTCACAGGTTCATGAATTCCACCGACCTTTCCAACAGCTTGAGAGAGGTAACACGTCAGAACAGTTGGGTCATGGCGTCATCTTTCTGCCAACCCGGGGAAAACCCTCCTGAATTTGGCCAAGTACAAGTGTTTGTACATACTGCTAATTTATGTATGCAGAAGAGATTTAGATTTTAGCAATTCATTCATCACCCTATCCAAACACTATGCAGGAGACAGGGAAGCCATGCATGGAGGGATATAAATGACTAGAGGCAGACTGGAAGTGAAAGACGTACAAATGAAGAACCAACATGAAACCAGAATCGGTACGTGCCACCTGGGCACAGAAACTGAGATAAAGGGCAGCAAACGTTGGCTGGTAAAGTGAAGGGGTAGAGAAACAACAGCAGGAGAAAACGCGGTGGGTGCAACAAGCCAAGTCTGCACATTCCCCTCAAAGAACTGGAACGAAACTCAAAATTGCTGTCTAGCAGACAAATGGTGAGAGGCAGTATCTGCAGAATCGTAACTAATACATCCTATTTCCCTGTAGACCAGAGAAGATAACTACACACTACTCTGTTAAAATAACACTCTTAATTCAAACTACAGAGGTCTGTTGGATTGGAAATTATCCATCCTGATAAAGAACAACATCTGTTTTTTCCCAACATATTTTTCAAAAAAACCCTAAGAATTTACAAGTAATAAAACAAAGTTAAAGAAAAATCAAAGACTGCAAAACCAAGCACTGAAAGCCTTTGCAATTTTAATTAGGCTTTTCTGTGCACACATTTTATGAGGAGTTCTTGAAGACACAATCACATATTACAACTTTTATGAAATCCCTGTTTTTTTTCCCAGCAGACAGTGCTCTGAAAGTAAATTAGTGCAGCACATGAAAAGGAAATGCATTCTGCAGACCTTTGTTGCAGAATTTAGAAGCTGTGCAATAGAGGAGGCAGAAGCTGAAGAACGAGAAAGATGATCCTAGAGATGATGCAGCTAAATGCTGCACTTGAAAACTGGTTTTATCCCTGCTACTGCTAAAATCCTTTGGGGATGCTAGGAAATCTGGGTAACTATTAAGACCCCAGGATATGGCCAATCTGCAGAAACACTTTGCAGAAGAACCAGAGATATGTTTGGAATATGAAGGGCTATTAGAGATGGTAATGTCAGAAAAGGAATTGACTAGGTTAGTGCCTCCAAATGAGTGCCAAAAATGGGTGGTTACATTTGTCTTCCATGACTCTGCTCATCCAAGTAGAAAATACTATTATATTCTCAGTTCGTTGTGAAATTAAATTATTTTGTGAAGAACCAAATGGAAAAATGTCATTCTTTGAATGTAACTCTCCACATCTTAAAATTAACTTGTTTCAGTTTGTGATCGTCCTCTTTTAATGTCTTTGCCTATACCTATGGAGTTCCAGCAAAACAAGCAACTGACAAAGCTGGCATAAACTAGAGGCAGTTGGGGGAACAACAGGAACCCAGTGGTTCAGATTATGCAGTCATCACTCTTGTACCTTTTCTAAACAATGATTCTTATCCCTTGAAGTTGCATCATGACCCAAGTGCATCTCATAGTCTTCTGCCATCTCTCTACTGTCTTACTCCTTCACAGTCAGAGGTAAAACATGCTCACCCCCAACCCAATCAGAGAAGAATAAGTCTGTAATATTTAGGAGACAAAACCACACAGGACTGATATTCAGTTAGCCCTTACCTCATTTGGTGGAACAACAGCAAAAGGCTGGATGACAGCTGCCAGTGGAATGCGAGCCTGTTTGGCCATATCTGATGATGATGGGAAGCAGTAGGTAGTACATCGGATGTAACGAGGGCTGGCGTGGCCTAGAACACCCAACACAGCATGCAGAATGAAAGGCTGTTAAAAGGAACCCACCTGTCCCAAACATAAACCAGAAAAATCAAAACAGCAGCATAAAGCAACAAGTGCATACGCTAAGTTAAATACATGCTTTTTTCCCTCCCATGCAAGCTTCTGTCCATCTCTTCTCTTCACATGCCAGCCCACTGCCCCTCCCTGTGGGTAAACCTTTCCTTGCTGTTTGAGTTTAAAGCAGAGATTTAAACACATCAAGAAAAAAACCCCACAATTATTTGCAATAAGAATCTCAACAGAGATTAGTCTGAAACATATCATATCTAAGATCTTAAAAGAAAATAGTATGGATTAAACCCCCAGTGGAAATGTCAACACTGTATGTAAGGAATTGCTGCAGACTGATACCTACTGTTAAGACTGCTCTAGCGAGCTAGCTCCGATTCAGAAAACAGTCTATCTGTGTTAACATCACCACGCTCATTTATCTTGCAAAATATAGTGTGTTAAAATCACCACACTGCTTCTTGTAGCACACTTAGTTCAGTTCCCTCAATCAGAAACTGTGCTGTGCACTGCAGACAAGAGCACTGAAAGGTGACAGGAGTTCAGAAATCGGCTTCCTTTCTGCTCCTTTTTTAACCACCAAGCTGCAGCTCTGCTCCATTTCTTGAAAGGAATTTCTTTGTTCATCAGAATTGCATTACCCCATTCTCAGGTAATGCCAGAAAATCTTGATGTGTTTGTACATTTTCTACAGTTTATCCAAGCACTGATAAATTAATGCTGGACTAAATGATACCATCAGTTTAACCTCTATTAAAATATGAAGCCTGCTGTCAAAAGCAGCATGTGGAATGTTATACTTCCAGGCTCTAGGCAGAGGCAAAGGCAGATACAGTGGCCAAAGGAAAAAATTAAGTCAACTAGACAGCTTGTACACTGCCCCTATTGCTTTTCCAAACTTCGTATCTTAAAACATAACAGTGCTAGTCTTACTGCTTCTTCTAGTGGCCATCTTTTAAAATTTCAGAAGAATCCAAAAAGGATTTTCAACTTGAAATTTAAAACCTTGAAAAATTTTAAGTTCAAAAGAAAAGTTGTCTCAGTTATTGATATTATTTTAAAGGTCAGGAAGGGCAGAGGATGTGTTAACCCAAGGTGTAAGAATTCAACTCCCACTTCCCCCCCCACCCCACCCTTTTTTTTTTTAAATTGGACATGAAATGGGAAACTCCTTTTAGAGTAAGAAGCATAATTTTCAGATGAGAAATTTCAGAATTTAGTATATTTTTAAATTATATTTGATTTCACCTAGAAAGACTCCCAAATCAGTAACAAGGACAGTTACCTTGGTCTTGGATTACGCAGTCTGTAGTGACAAGAGGAGGAACCTGTCCTCTCATGTTTGTAGCATAGATCTGCCCTCCCTTAGAAGCCTTATCATTTTCAATTACTTGAATCTGATGAATAAAAAGCAAGAACAGTATGAGAAAGGTAAGCCAGGTATTCCATTACATTCATAAACAGTTATGCTAACATCTACACCAAGTAACACTATTGACATTGTCTTACACAGAGGTGCTATAAACCTATCACAATACAGGCTTCTGGGGCACTTAACTAGGAAACTATACACACAGCTGAGCAAGATAACTCGTTTACAACTGCAGTTGCCTGTTGGAACTCAGGGGTAACACTACACATTGGGGTGGATAAGACCGATGCACAGTGAACAAATGAGTTGTTTAGAGTAAGTATTTTGACTGCTAGGACGACAGACCTTTTCAAGAGAGGCTAGCCACCAAATTGAGGAGAGTGATGGTGTAAATAAGTCCTTATTACTGAATCTGGCCTTCCATTCTCCCAGATCAAACTGAAATGCAAGGTTGCATCACCTTACTTGGATGCATATATATACCAGGTTATCTTTCTATGACCACAGCTGTGCCAGCTGCTGTTCTTCATAAACGAATGTGCAGATAATAGATCAGATTGCAACAGTGGGCAGGGTTAGCCCTCATTCCTCCTGATTAGGCTCCATGCATAGGGTGGTTAAGAAATAAACAACAATCTACATAGTAAATCATCTTCCTAGCTGAGCTATATTTCAGCACTGCCATTTAGAAAGCAGCAATTTAAACTCCTGAGAAAAGCCTTGCTGGCCATTAGGTAGTATTTCAACACTGGAGCTCAGGGTTTTCATTCTCTAGGTCAGACTACCATGTTGTGAGCTTCCTCCTAGAAAGAAAGTAAAGAAGAGCAATCACAGAAATTTTTATTAAAACGAGGCAGCTCTGACGATGTACAGATTTACTCTGGTTGAAGCCTAGTTTATACCAGTTTACGACGTAATGTCATGAAACACTTATGATGCTGGCTTTACTACTGAACAAATTCCCATACACTTCCTCCCCTGTCACCTCTGCACAGCCCCTCACCTCTGTTTGACACTTTTCAGGATATAACTGAAGTTATTTAAAGCTATATTTTGTTCCACACCATAAACTGGATCACTGGGATGGTATCCTTATACCTTCCTCCCCTGTCACCTCTGCACAGCCCCTCACCTCTGTTTGACACTTTTCAGGATATAACTGAAGTTATTTAAAGCTATATTTTGTTCCACACCATAAACTGGATCACTGGGATGGTATCCTTATACCTCCTCTTCCCTCAAACAAGCTATATTTTCAGCAATCCAGTTTAGAGTGTAGCCAAACAGCTGTGAGAGGCAAGAGGAACAAGACAGAAAATTTCTGAAACTAGCTTTGCCACTGCTGCTGGTATCCCATGGAATTGTATCTTTGCACTGCATAGGAATTTCTAATAATAGCTAGCGAAGTTCAGAAGCCTCTGTTGGAAAGCAAAAAGTGAAGAAAACCAAAATTAGTTGCATAGAGTCTACAGATCATTGTCCAAGAGGTATTTTCTAACACACACGAAATAATCTGAGGCCTGTAGTTCACCCCCCCCCCCCAAACCAAGTTTTGGTAGTGCATTTT
>NW_009626883.1:67335-80522 GCF_000690535.1 Cariama cristata
CCAATAAAGTTTTTGTATTGCAATTTAAATATACAATACATTCCTCAGAAAGCTTGTTATATCCTCTGCTTGATTACTTTTCCCTGCCTCTTTGGCTTGTATACTTATTACTAACTCTTCCATTAGAAAGAAAAAAGTTTTGCTCTAAAAAGGTCCACTGGCTGAAGAAAGCAAACCACTTTCAGACTTAGCTCTGCAAAGGATCAATGTACCATGGTATCCTGCAGTTAACTGACCTAAATATATCATTCTTCTTGGAAATAATTGTTGACAAAGCCCAGATGCCAGTTTTCATAGATGTTGTCAGAGCACGTATCAACCTCTAACATATGTAAGAAAAATATAAATCAACAATGGCTACAGATAAGAAGTAAATTTATCTGGCAACACTACTGTAATTATATAATGTAAATATAACAAGAGAAATACACATGGTCATACTTATTCCTCATTTTAAATTAGCTTTTCGCCCTTTACAGACGTTGACCCAGATCATGTTTCTTTTAAACATGTCATTTTGATCCTCTCTGTGCTGCTTAAACAAACCTTTTAACCTATTTTAACATCGCTGTCATAGTCAAAGCTGTTTATTCTACATGCATAATTGAAACAAGACATCAGTCCATGTTTTCATGCCAGACCTCCTTCTCCCCTCCTCTCCCCTCTTTTTTTTTTTTTTGCTTTTTTAAAATTACACAAGACCATTTTATCCTCCTAATGTAAAAAGCACCATACCAAAACACTAGGAATGACTGACCTATTAAGGGCATTTGCTAATTACACAGACACTCACTTTAGTTTTTTCTACACAATGGTTTTCAGTTACATTTCACTTGAAAATTGCAGTTGTTACATTAACCTCTAAGCAACTATCAACAAGCATTTTTCCAAAATTCTGGGGATTTTACATCAAAATCATCACTGGATAAAACAAATAATCTCTTAACAGGACAAAAGAATACCACAATTTAAGGAAAGAGGGCTGCTCCCTACTAGGCAGTGTCAGGCTTTTACACAAATGCTTTTCCGTCACCTTGGTGGAACACAAATTTTTTCCTGTACAGCAGTACTGCCTCAGTAGAGAAGTGGAAGATTCCTTGACCCCAACTAGCTTGCAGTGTAGTGGTCAATAAATTTCTTTTTAAGTAGAAAATTCTAGGTCAAAGCTGCAGGACACAGCCTGCTTCAAGAATCCTGACTCTGAGGACCTTTGGACCTGTCCAGATGATTGCCAGAACCAGTATAAGTGTGCGCATCAGAATGTGTTCCCATGAGTTCAGCACATTTTCTCCCTCTATTTCAATCAGCTGTTCTCAATAAAGAAGGTAAATGCAGCCTGTGTCTGACTAGCTATTTCTTTGGGTAAAAATTAGACTACTTTAAGAAAGATGGACACAACCATAACCTTGTTTTCTCTTTCTCTAACATCATTCTAAGAAGAAGAGACACTGTCTCACCAGTGCATGTTCAGGTGTGCTTCAACTGCTGAGCCTCTTCAACCTGTGTGAAGTTTAAGCATTAAGTATATTCCAAGCTACTGAAATCTTTACAAGGCTGCAGCAACTGGAAGGATGCTCAGGTAAATAATTCCAGTTACCTGGGAAACTCCTGAAATCAAATGGTGAGGTGGCTCCTGAGCATGGGACTTCTCAGTATTTCCAGGATGGCAGTTTTAGAGTTCACACATCTGTATTCTACACAAATCCTACCTTAAGTGTCTATCTGTTACTAAGTTTAAGCCTCCAAACCTTTTGGAGTGAAAGGGAAAGGTGATTAGCTATAGTGAATGCAAGTAATCCTTCCGTACTGGCCCATGTCATACTAAGAATCCTGTTGAGAATTCCTACTGAAGTATTTGGAGTCATGGGTATGTCCCATATTAGATAAAGTTATAAAGCCTCTTCAGTACTAATACTAATGTTATGCACTAATTTATCCAAAACTGACAGCACAGAGTGCAAAATTGCATGTAATTAAGAAACTGCAAAAACCGGAATACATCTTGTGAACCAAGCCATGTAAGTGTAATTTTAAGTTACAAAAAAGCACCACCAACAATAAATACAGCTAAAATAAATACAAAGCACTGTCATTCCTTTATCTTAAATGCAGCAGAAATTTACTTTTATAAAAAAGTTAGTGCTGCATTACTTACTGGGCTTGGAATAGAGTCAGGATCAAGCTTCTTCTGCTGTGGACCTACAAGCTGAGCAGGACCCCCAGGAAAAGCACCAGGATAAGACAGTTGAGATCCTGCCATCTGAGGACCATAGTTTGCTGCAGAGTTACAAACGACAATTCATTTGAAGTATTTGTGTTATCAATTTTTAACATTAACTTTCGCCACACGATTCATTCTTACTCAGCTAAATGCAACTTCTCCTTCCCTTCTGTTTTCAGCACGTAAAAGAAATGGATTACTTTGGCTCATGCAGCCTGTGTTTTAAAGGTAAGCATAAGACTAGGTGTGACAACTCTGTCTCCAAAGGTTTCAGGTGCATGTTAAGTAGAGATTACCACAGCTACTCAACCCAGGCCATTACATTAGTGAGAATCTCTCCCCTAACAATAGTCAATGCAAACTGGTCTACTTAGCTGGCTTTTTAGTTGCCAAAATAACTGTTTTACTCACCTATGTCAGGTGAAATGATTGTATTGAGTTACAATTCTTTATTGCTACAGTAAAGCATTTTTGAAAGCTGCTTATGACAGACCATACTGTAAGACAGAGAGCAACCTATACCTTTATAGAGTATAAGAAAAATCTTTTCTGTAGTATGTTGTGCCTCTACCCATTACTAACCAAATAATTCTGTTCCTGATCCAAATCAATCTCCTTTTAATGGTTACAGTCTCAACAGAGTGCCAAACGTTTGAGCAGAAGCATAGCCTGCCTTGAATGTATTGATTGACAACGCAAATCTTTCCATTCTACAAAAAGAGAATTAAATTTTCATTTTTCCACATCAGCAGAACATCAACCGTGAATGGTCGCAGTTCCACCAGTGATTCTGCATGCATGTTTTATTTTCAATTACATAACAAACATCTTTCCTTACCTTGCTGAGGATGATATCCAGGCCCTGGAGGCTGTCCTGAAAGCTGCTGCAAGTTAGGATTTGGGGGGACAGGTCCAGGGATTCCATCTTGTCTGGCCATTGGAGGCAATGATGATTGAGCACAAAGGCCATTAACATTATTTGCTGGTGGAGGAACCTGTGATCCAGGTGGCAAAGCGATTTGCTGCTGGGTTGGTGGTGGCAGCTGTGGACCCTGAAAAGGTGCCGGATGCCCAGAAGACACGCGAGAGCTTGGAGTAGTGCCGGGACCTGAGCAAGAAACTATGTCAGCTGAGTCAAACATGACAACATACCAACTCTGTGTGGAAGGTGTTCTATTTTTGCTCCATGCATTTGCAACATAGAGGCAATATTGTATCCCATACTGACAATGCTGCACTATGGCGATTCTGAGTGACTGTTCCTGTAACAAATCTGACCTCACAGTTTTAAGTCTGAACTGATTCAGGCAATTTTCTTTTGGATCTATCTTCAATAAAACCCTGCAGCTGGGCTGGATGGGGAAGAAAGAGAGGGAAGCCAGGCTTTGCAATTCTTGATTAGAATACACATAAATCACTATTTGCTTTTGAAATATTTAATTTCATAATGTGAAATAATGTTCTTTTTGCTTAATAACAGATTTCTCTCATGTGGCACGTTTTTGTTAGTCTGCTATTTGCATTTCACTATGACAGGTTTGATGGAAGATAAATCCACTCATTTTACCATCTTCTGGTTTTGATGCTAAAAGATGAAACGTGGGAATTATTTTGTACACACTGGTAAGGAATAGTTTGCTGTTTAAAAGATACAGATTCCAATTAGAATTAAGAGGACCCTGGAAATACGGAGTTTTTTTGAGACTTATAATCTGTAAACACTTATTACTTTAGAAAACCTACATTTTTAATTCAAATTTCTCCCCAAAGACCTATAGAAAAATAATTTGCAAGAAAGCTAAAAAAAATAACCAAAATTAGGTTTGGAGCAAAAGGACCAATGTGTTAATACAGAAATATTGAAAAGTGTCTTCTGTCAGACATGTTAATTGGGAAAAAAATTAATAATTCACAAGCAAAACACAAGCTCAGGTTCTCAGCTGGTACAAACAAACATCACTCCAGCAGCTTTACAAGCTGTGAATTTCAGCACTCCGTTCAGTTACACCAACATAGACTTACAGGTAAGGAAAAATGTGAAGAACAAAACCCAACACAGAGGCAGAATTGTAAAGAATCTACATCTTTAGTGGTCTGAAGGGTATCTCAACCTTCCAGTGTGTACCACAATAAGCAAAAATATTATATTTTATATAATTATTGCTGAAGGCAATATAATGAAGCCAGGAAGCAAAAAAAAATTTCTGCTCTAAATTATATGAATTGCTATATATGAATTGCTCTACAGGTGCTGGGCCACACCATCCTGTATAAAAAGGTCCGAGTTAATTTTGCACTTGCAGTTCGGTACATCAATGTTGAATTCAAGTCTAAATTAATTTTCCTAAGGTGAAGAAGGTGTAAGTTTCACAAACTATTGTACAAACAGAGGGTCAGACCCATGGTAGTTATGCAGGCTTCATTCAAGTCAAATCAGCAACTCATAAAGCCAGGGTAGGAACAGTGATATAGTATCAGTGCAGCCTGAGCTGAAAAGTTCACCTTTACAAGTATTTTACAAAGATACCAACCACCAAAGTGATCCTCGTTTAAAAAATTTCATCCACCTAAACACAAGCAAAACAAGATGCTAACTAAATTCCACTCCTTTTAAATGAAATGGTAAATGTCACCAGGAAACATTCAGGAAAAGCAGATACAAGCACACAGAAAATTAGCGGTGGGAAGTAATTTATGTGGACAAATCACATGATCACATCTTCACCTCATGGCTTAGGTTTGAGACATTTTAACCTCAAAACAAATGCAAACAAATTTAGATGAAAAACTAAACTATAAGACTTGGACAAAAAGAATAAGAGAGTTTCAAAACAGAGAGAAACTCTAAAAAGCAGAGAAAAATGAAACCCGGTCTGCACATTATTGCTCATGCCTTGGCTGTTACTGACAGGATCACCAAGCAATTTGAGAACCAACCGATAAGATAGCTGACTTTTACAGAAGGTTCATCAAACATCAATCCAGAATTAACTCAAGAATATTGATTGAAGGCATAGGATGAGGTTAAAAAAATAAAACTAAGAACTTGATCAAATGATAATTGTCAAAGATTTCATTTTTTCTTTGTACTGAAGTTCAGTAAGTTTCTAATTATCACAGTCTTAATAGCTTTAACTGAGAAAAAGTCCATCAGATCAGATAAAACCGATTACCATAGCTATTTATCTGCATGCTGTTGAGCTGGGTAGCAAGTTGTGTTGTAGATGAAGCAGATGCAGTATTTGGGTAGGCTGGTTGTGACTGATGGCTGTAGGAAGGATAGGAAGGTCCTGTATTGCTTGGAGGTGGAGGGCCTTGAAACCTAAAGGGAAAAATTAGTGCAGTTATGCAAAAAATTGCATCAATCAACCATAATTCTAGAAGATCTCATACATTTTCTAGAGCGGTGGTGAAACAATTAATTAGGACAGTCAAACTCTCTTATGAGTTTGCTCACATTCTGCTCAGAAAATGTATACTTGTATTAAAATACAATGAAGCACAGAGAGATTACACAAAGAGACTGTTTAAACATATATATATAAAAAAAAAGACAGTACATGTTTGTTTGCATACTTGTCAGAAGCAAAGAAGAGCGAGTATGCCATGGCAAAGATAGAGTGGTAATAACTATATGAAAGCTTGAAGATTAAGAAACACAAGCTTCTGAACATATTACATCACTCCATCCCCTTTCCATGCTTATAAAGGAAAATTCCCTACCAGGAAGGGATGAAGAAGATTAGTAGAAAATTCTGTGAAGAGAAGAAAATGAAATGAGAAACTGTTAAAGAGTTCCCTGTAGTAGGGTAAAAAAGATGATGCAAGTAGGGAAAAACTGCCTCATGATTATCAGATATGGAAAAACATGAATGCAAGAAAAAGAACTAAAGAAAAGAAAGTGGTAACACACATGTGGCTTATAAAGATACTTTCTACCAGACTATTTCACTCCCAAAACCAAGATTTCAGGCTATCTCCTAGAGAAGAGCTACACTGATTTTCCTATGACCGCTTCTAAAACTGAGGAGGGGCCTACCTATTTCCAGAGAAGTAGAATTCAATTTCCTTGAAATTTTGATGCAGAAATTTCCTGGCCTAGAATAGCAGCTCTCATCAATTCAGGAATAAAACAAGATTAGGTGAAAAACCATAGATGTGCAGCTGTCAGGGCAATGACTGGAAGCTAGGAAAGAGAACTGGTATTTTGCTGGGTTGGTCATGTCAACTTGACTCTGTTCATCTTCAGGACACCAACCACTTCTCCCTGTGCATTAGTACACTGTCTTCTACAACTGATCACCAGTCTCTCTGTGTCCTCCTTTACAGAGTGATAACACACAGCCAACAAACAGGCTTCTCTATTTTGATGTCTAATGAAACATATACATGGCTTTATTTGAACACAACTATGCAACAACTAAAAACCACAGAAGTACATTAAGACTTCAACTGACTAAAACAAGAATGGTGTTAAACAATGTCAAGCTCACTAAAACTAAAGTAGCTATAGGTACACAAACTAATTTCACCACTCCTGAGAGGTGGGCAAAATAATTAACATTTGACAGAATTAAGTAAAAGAGTTAAGTATATTTACACACTTATAACTATCTGCAATATAACCCCTGTGTAATAAAAATTGGCTATCCCCTCACATGATCATTTTTCCAACATTTCTTTTTACAGCTTCCACCTGTCCCTATTTTCTCCCTTCCTCACTCCTGTCTCCACTTCCTCCTGTGAGCCTTCTCTGGAGGCAGGACAACAGCACTTCAGATGAACTCTTCATAGTCAGTCTCAGACCTAAGCAAAACAGCAGCAGTCATCCATCGGAGAGAGTATAACAAAACTGCATTATAAAATGTCTTTACAGTATCCTATGGAGCCTTGGTTGTGATCCCACAACAATGAAGCAAAGACATCCTAACAAGGCGGGGGGGGGGAGAGGAACTACAGATACAGAGACATGCACCAGTTTCTAGTCAAAACTCTCTGGAAACGACTAATTTTTAAATAACAGCTTCTTGGTACCTCACAACAAAGAAGAATTAAGACATCAGAAAATAAGAAAAAAAAAAAGAATGCAACTTCTATATGAAACAGCAGTTATAACACCTTACTGCTGCTTGGAAGCAATGGGTCCAAGATCAAGAAGAAAGAATAATTAAAAATAAAACAAACAATGCATGATAAAGATCTGATTTGCTGTAAAAAGGAACTTAATGAGATTACAGATCACACTGTATGATCTGGCAGTTTAACACAGGGAACCAAACTAGAAGATCCAGTTCAGAATTGGAATAAGCCAGAACTGCTGAAGATAAAACAGATGCCATACTCAAAACGTCAGTGAAGCAGCTGGAGGCAGGTAACAGAGGTCGAATAGCTTAGATCTCATGTATTAATTCTTGAAAGTCACCTGTGTGGCTGTTGCCCTGGTGTACTGGGCCCATTTTGGAAGTTGGTCTGGCTGAACTGATGTGTACCAGGTGGTGGAGGCCCAACAGGAGCCGAAGATCCAAAAGGCACAGTTGATTTTGATACACCTGCAAAAGAAGAAGTACTTTTATGCAAGAACCCTGTAAGAAAGCACAAGATAGCCAAGAAACACAAGTGTACAGCCCTGCTCTAGCAATAAAAATACCAGCTCCAGGTGGCCCTGCTTGAGCAGAGGGGTGAGACCAGATGATCTCCAGAGATCCCTTCCAACCTCAGTCATTCTGTGATTCCATAAGAAAGGACAGACTTCTGGTCAGCTATAAAAGCAGATATGAAAAAGAACAGATAGTAAAAAGGAAGCAAATAGTGGTTAGTAACTTTCCAGCAAAAGAACCCAAAAGGGATGGTAAGAAACAGGCAAGAATGAATCAACAGACCCTGCAATTCAGTTTGGTAATTCCCTGTCACCCAGTCATCTTTATAGGCAGAAGCAAGTGGTCCCTTTGATTTCAGAGATCATGGTCAGAAAGAAAACTTGGAACAACCTTTAAAAAAAAAAAAGCCTCCATCTGTAGAACCTGTAAACCTATGCTAAAAATGGTTCTTAATTCAGATCTAGAACAGTGACTGTGAAGAGACTATAATTTATTTAAACAGCACTGCTGAATAAACAGCTTTTCAACCTGTATTTATTGAATTATTTTCATTTAAATTACTCCAACATCAAAAATTTCTTTTGTACCAAAACCGCTATTTTTCCCAAGTATTCTAACAAGCCAGTTACCAGAAGCAGCTCTACCTTCTGACTATATTCAGCATCGGATTAAGGTAACACAACTCTTGCTGTCTTTAATAAGAAGTTTTAGAGAAACTGGGTAAAACTACTTTCTTCTGTTTTCATGATAACGCAAAAATCGAGGACATCACAGAACATTTAAAAAACCTCACTATACTTGGATAATGAGTTCTGTCATTACCCTACTCCACCACCTCAAATAGTAAATTTAATGTAACTTACCATAATCTTAATGTTATTAAAAATTTTAACAAATACATTTTTTTAGACACTTTAGAGAATACTTCAGATATCTTTACTATTTTAACTAATTTTCCCCTCTGACATCAGGCAAAACATTGAGATGGTCCCTCTTCCTGCCTCCCTATCTTGCCTATGTATATTAGTACACTTACAGAGGGAAGAGGAAACCTTACTCTTTGGATATTTTCCACAGCCCAAATTCACTAGTCTCGCATGCCCACTTCAACTTTACTGAAGTTAGACCAGCGTGACTTACATACAGTAAAATGGGCTTAAATCCCATGCTCTCAATTTTTTTTTTAAGCTTCATCCACCATATACTCATAAATATATATATACACACACACACTCTTCTGGAAAGATCTGAAGCCACATATCAGTAAGTTAAAATTAATGAAAAGCAAAGAAGACATAAAGACAGCCATGTTTATGTGTTGGACGTTAATTACATTATCTGTAGCATGGTTATGCTGGTAGAAATAAAGCAAATATCCCCTTTGCCTGTAATTTGGTTATACCCAAGGTGACGTTCCTCATAGCAAGTAATTGCCTCCTGAGTAGTTAGAAAGCAGGTGGGCTTTCCTTACCATGCATTATGCAAATACAACACCCAGTAAGCATGCTTACGTAAGAGAACACCAGCTCATACTCATAGGCAAGTTTGTGTTCAAGAATTCAGTAGGACAAAGGTCCTGTTGTGAAGAATACAACCCATTTCTGAGAGCTTGCTTGCCATTAACATACAGGAGTCGAGAAACATTTCTCCATTCCCAGAAGTCGCCCCTTTTGTATTTGTCCGTATGAGGTATTACGCATAATACAACATTAAGCATTAGTGCTTATTGCTTCCTGGACAACGGAATTCACACACGCAGGTCAGATACCCACTACCACCGATCTTACATCAACATCTGAGCATCAACAACACCACAGACAAAGCTAGTGCAGGATCCTGTTGACGTAGCAGTACAAAATGAGCACTTTGTGCTGACACAAGTAAGGAAAAGAGATGCAAAATGCTTTTGTAGAACAGTAGACTCTGAAAACACATTTTAAGCTAAATTCATACCCGGTTGAGGTGCTGAGCATGAGGAGTTAGAGTCCCCATAATGCCCATAATGAAGTGAGGAATTAGGCGATCCAAAACCTGCAGAAAAGCCTCCTATTCCTGGCTGGGATTGGGAATAAGGAGGAGCTGCAACATAACCTTGTTGACTCATGATGCCAATATTCTCATTCCAAGTATTGGGTCCTCTTGAAGAACCTGCAAAAGAGAAGGTGACACCTGCTACTACTCTTCACTCGTTGTGCATTTTAAAAGGCTGTGAATTGTGCTCCCAAAAAAGACAAAAGATGCATTTGAGGGCAGAAAAGGACCTGGAAGTCAGTGGAAAATAGTGAGTTTGCCTGCTTGCTTGGTTTCCTCAGCACTACCACATACTGCATGAATTTAAACAAACCATTGAATTTATATGAATGGGATTCACCTCTCCCAGGCCAATGGAGAGAAAAACTGAAGTAACGGATGTGCAGGTGGAAGAAAACTCCAAGAGAAGTCTAAAACTGTTATCTTTACTGGGAAAACCTAGACTTCTACCGCACCTGAAAAATACACTGCGAGTCCCGCTCCTCAAATACCAGATATCCCAATGAACACACTGAAAAATCAGGAAAGGCAGAGTGACCAGAGTATGAAACTCCTCTAGCAAATCCTTCTCCTGTCCTAGCACACCTTTTCTTAGAGGAGGTATGGAACATGGCACCATCTCTCCATCAAAGCTTCTACATCAGCCCCATTTCAAGCAAGGGAAGATTCCTTGGTTTTGATCCTGGTGAAACAGAGAATAAAGTACAGGAGAGAGAGATATTCTATTTCCAGCTGTCTTCTGCATTACTGGCCCAGGCCTGAGCCATCTTTTTACTACAGGACTCCATAGCGTGACAAAATTGAGCATAAGGTATTCCACAAATGAGAAGCTGTTTGTTCTCTGAGGGCAGTATGGCCTCAACAGTACCATATGTTGTCCTTGCTATTACCAGGCATCTTTTCTCTAAGCTTTCACATCTTGATTCTGTTGTTGTTAAAGAAAGAAAAAACAAACAAACAAAAAAACCAAACCACAAACCAAAAGCCAGAATTTGATTAAAAGAAATTCAGAAAAACTTTCCTAATGATGAGAGCGTTCACAAGACATGCAATTTCTTTCCTGCAGTCAGATTTTGTTAAGCAAGATAAAAGAAACTTTTAGGAAAGAGTAACCTGATAATTACAATCATTGTTAGAAATAGAAAATCTGAAGAATTCTGCACTACTAAACCCGAAGATTGTATTTCATGAGACTAGTTTTCAGATACAGTGCCCTTGCCACCAACCGATTTGAAAAGTTATTGAAGTTGTACACTTTGCAGCCTTGATAGCCAGCTTTCTCTTTTCCACATAAAAGAGAATTTTTTATTTTGACTTCAACTTGAATTTAACAAAACCAGAATTCCACTAAGTTTCTTGATGCACAAATTAAAACTGTTTCAAGAAATGCTGAGGATCCAAACCCTGAATGAGCACCTACTACTCCTGCAGAGTCCCAACTACACAGGTCAGGCATCCCCAAAGAACTAAAGATACATGATATAAACTAGCATTTTAGATGTTAAGTGTTCCTTTGAAATAGCTTTCCCAACCACCTATACTTCACATTCTTAGGCTTGAGCCATGGAGTCATCTTCGAGTACTCAAACTGGATGAAAGTAAACCAGCAATTGTGCTCCAGAAGCACACACAAAGGCACCTCAAAATTACACGCAGCTCCAAGAACACAACAAATTTATGCTGCACTAGCACATGTCAGTAGCGAAAAGCTATCCCTATCGGAAAACCCATCTCTAGGTTTCTCACACTAAACATACATTTCTGGGGAAAAAAAAAAAAACAAAACGCAACAGTTTTACTAATCTTCCATGTCAGACAAGAAACCACCTTGAGCTGGGTACAGGGCCTAGCCCTCCCCACACACTGCCGGTGCAACCCTCTAAAGCACACTCCTCAATGTAGCATAAGATTTCTCAGTTGCAGTATTAAACTGCTTCAGAGAGGTAGCTTTAGGGAGTTTTCTTCTATTTCTTAGTTAACAAGGTAAACACGGGGAGAAGAAAAAAACAACTGTTTAAACAGAGAGGTTTCGTGCTGCCAGCCGTACTTTCTTCCCTCCCCTGCCCCCATCAGAAAAGACGTGGCAGTGTGAGCCTGAGTTGCTCTAAAAGGCAGTAACTCAGCACTAAATTACCTACACACTGGCACAGACATATGTATTTTATATATACATAAAGGAAGAGATTTTCATTTTGAGGCAGCTGCAACAGCCAACACCTTCAGCCGTGACAGCATCCAGGGGAAACTACTTCCTCCACAGCTTACTCACACACACACATGCAAAAATCCTGCCACGTCAAACTTCCCACAGACAGTATAAACACACAGAGGTTGTGCTGAAGAGAGACAGGAACTCTCACCATAAGCAAAATAATATAAGTTTATCAAACACAGTTCCAGATTCTATTTAACTTCGAGCACATTTATAATCCCTTCTCAAGAAATGTATATATACCAACACACATGAAAATAACTTGGAGGTAACACCCAAAACATCCATAGAAACTGATCACCTGAGGTTTTAGCAATCAGGTTCTAACAAGAGACATAGATTCACTCTGGCAATTGCATGAGAAAGATCAGAGGATCTGCTAATCCCACATCTTTCCCTGCATTTGTTTACTACAAGTGTCACTACACTGAAGGATGTGAAAACTTTTTTCTCCTTGTCTCTCTTAACACTAGGTTACCTCACACCCCATAGCCTGTGGAACAACACGAACACAAGCACTTCTCCATGATTTAATTTACCCCTATTACAGAACAGGTTGTCATCTTTTTTCCCCCCAGAGGATTGTTGTACCTATGCAATGCTCTACTGCACCGATATCTCTGTGAAGATGTAAAACTCTTACTATGCGTGTGCAGAAGTAGAACAACAGAATCAAATACAGAGGACCACGTTCTTGGCTAACTGAAGGAGAACTCTTAACTTCATACTTCTTCAGAGACACTGTGCTTGGTAACATACCGTCTAGGAAGAGGTGCTGTCCCTCGCCAAGGCAAGCTGCAATCGCGATTTAGCAAATCTTTGGGGTGCTTGCATGTATCTACACACACACACACGGAATAGAATATAGCTACACACATTAGTTTGGTTTTTTTTTTTTTAATAAAAAGCTTTTTTTTTGGAACAAGCTATGGAAGCATAAGCTTAAATTTACTCCACTTCAGTGCAAAATCTGCCAACGGTTAACATTTCGACCCCCACTAACTACGAATTTTAAGTGCCTACAACACCGCAACAGGTCTCGCTACTCGGTCGGTCCCACCACGCCTGCAGCCCGGCGGTACCGGTGCCTGCCCCCCACGCCGGCGCTCAGCGGCAGCCCACCACG
>NW_009626884.1:0-42350 GCF_000690535.1 Cariama cristata
CTCCGCCGCCTGAGGGAGTGTCAGCAACCACCGTGCGGTGCCGGGTGAAATACACGACGGGCGAGGTGGCGGCCCTGGAAAACGGGCCCTAAATAGCACCCCTGCCCTAAAACGATCCCCCCGAAACGGGCCTGTGTGTGCAGCAGGAACGAGCAAGCCAAAGTTTTGCCGGCACGTCCCGGAAACGCCGTCCGCCTGGTGTGGCTGACAAATCTCCTCACGGCCCTGAGGGCCCTGGCTTCCACCTCGGCCGTTTCTCCGCACGAAGCCTCAGGAAGGCGAAGTGCCTTCTGCCGCGCTGGGCCCCAAGAAACCGGGTTACGCATCCCTCATCTTCCAGGCGTGATTGCACCCAGCATCCCAGTGGCGGATTTTACAACGGCGCTTTACAAACAGTTTAAGCCCCAAAGCACGCACTAGTGTAGAGGAAGCATCTGCATGAGCGGTCATGCTGGTCCGGTTGCAGCGGCGCCGTTTCTCTGTTCCTGCAGCCGGACACACTGCCCAGGAGGCCGATCGCTGCCCAAAGTTTGTTAGGCGAGAATGAGGCGTGCACAGCCCTTTGCATCTCTCCAGTGCCAGCCAGCTTATTTCTCCTGAATCTGAGAAACCCTTTCTCCAGCAGCGCCGTGTCTGGAATCCCAGGAGGTATCCCACCCTGAGAGCATGACAGCTCACCTGCCGTACTGCAGACACCTGCCACCTGTCTTCTCCAGTACTGCAGCATCCGCATATTTATGGTGGCCAAACCAGGTTGCTGTACACACGCTAGAAAGCGATACAAAAATTACAGCTGACAGGGGATGGTGAACTCACCTCATAGTTAACTTCATCTTGAAGGACCATGTTAAAATTCATCAGGAGCTGCGCTGGTACTCCGTGTAGACGGAAACTACCCTGTGTCCAGTTGCAATCTGCAGTCACTTTTACAGAGGTTCGGATTTTGGCTTAGTGAGTCTTTACATATTTCCCACTTAGCAGCATGACAGTGTGAATTCCACAACACCTATGGTTTCATTCCTACTGAACATTATGTGCACGGAGGGAGGCACTCTTAATGGAAATGTCTAGTATTCAATTGTAGTATTTAATTCTGTTGGTGGTCTCACAGCCTCTGTGGATGCTAGCCCGTGGCTTGCAGGTGATACGCTGCTCACAAGATCCTGTGATACTTCTCATGACCATGGGAAATAAAATGGCTAAAGTCAAAACCAATAGAACAAAATATGAATATAGGTCATGAAAACAGTGCAATTGCCATTTCTTTCAATAGTTTGCTTGTAGCGTGGTAATATTTTAGGTGTGCAGGGCAGTCTGAGGAAAGACTGAAAGCCTTTTTCTTCCCAGTTCAGAAGTTTACAGTTATCAACTGCCTTTTTTTTTTTTTTCAGATGGGAAAATGAACATTGTCCATATCAAAACAACCTGAAATTCAGTGAGGTCTGCTGCCTCATCCCAGATCAGCACCAGCTGGAGTTGTCTGTCTTGTAGATGCCAGGACCAGTGAGTTATACAATCCAATGTTCAGAAGTTATGAGTGTTGACAGTGCCAATTACAGTTCACAGCAGCTACAGGTGCTTAGCACTTCTGAGCGAAACAATTATTTGGGTATTTTCCACTCATAAACTAGTGAGATTTACAGTCAGAGATTCTCAATATAGGAGGTCCCTTTCCTTGTGTTTTATCAGTTCCTGCAATATAGCCACAGAAACCTTCTTTCTCATCAGTTGGCCATGGTTGAACTCAGCAGTATTTTTTTTCAGCAGCCGTGTAAACAATATAATAAATCAAAGATCTCCTAAAAAAATAATGATGTACACAGTTTAGTTTTTATTCATTGAAAATAACCCTTTCATGGTGTGGTTTTAGACTAAAAATAAGAAGTAAGCTCTTTAATTTCCTATTTAAATCCATATAAATGGTCAAAAGAAATAAACAGTTTTAGTGATTAGGAGTTATTATTGGTAGTATATATTCAGCAGAATATCAATTCTGTTGCATAAATGGCATTTTATTTCTCCAGTATATTAGAGTGGAAGAATAAAATGTCTGTTACACAGAAAATGCGAACTAAGTCGAAACCCACATTTTTAATGGCTAAAATAATATTAAATGTGGATACAATTGGGGAAAATGGGTTCAAGTTGGCAGATAAAACATCAAATGGCTAGAAAGAACATCAGCTGAAGTTGACTTTGGCATACATAATTTATGTTGGCCATTTTTCTGTGGCCAGTAGCTTGATCAAAGAAAAGAATAACAGGATCTTTCTCATTTTGGCATACCATGTCTATTTGGCTACATGCTCTCCCTCTTTTTTCATCCTGGTCTCTTTTCCTCACCTCACACACACATAGTATCTGCAAATCTCAGAAAAAGCGTAACTGGATAGGTAAGTGTTTTATTCTCACGCTCGGCCTATATGCAAAGTCTATTGTATACTATTGATTGGGGTGAAATAGTTCATCTGAATTTAAAGGAGATTCATGCATTGGGTGGTCTACTGTAGTAAGTCACATCTCTTCAGGACTGCATAAACCCCCCAAACTGAGAGCGGTATAGGATCTCTCCTGTGAAGGATGTGGGTCTGCCCTTGGGCCTGTGGACGAGAAGTGACAGTCACCACGCAGAGAGCACCATGACATGGCTTCAGGTCTACCTTAGGGCTGCTGCCAAAGCATGAAGTGATGGCTGGCTCTCTCTGCACTCCACCGGCACAAGACGTAGAAGTTATCTATACATGGAAGAGTGACACAATGTAACTTATCATTAATAGAGCATGGTCTGTGTTCCAGAGCGTGTGTTTATTTATTATTCTTGATCTCGAATTTATCTACTTCATAACACCACTATGGAGCAAAGTGCTGTTATCTGTACTTTTCTGAGGTGGGAGCCATGTGCAAAAAGACCAGCTCGGAAAGCTGCAAAGTGAGGGTGGGGAAAGAGAAGGAAGCATATAGAATCTTTAATGATCTGTGGTATCTAGAAATGCCTTGCTAGAGAGAGTGCTAAATTTGGGTTTAGTTGCTTGGGAGAGGTTTATTACTGGTGAAAATTAATGCTGGTGGTGTTTTGAAAGGCTTTATCGCATTCATCTATTTTTGCAGAAGTAAGAGCCCGTAATATTTTGTCTTTCATGATGTTGTGCCATATTCCCCAAGTAGGCCCCACTAACTCCAGTTTCTCAGAATAATATAATGTAGCCTACTGTGTACTAAAGTATTGTGCACTTAAGGCCCACCAGCAAATAAATAAAAGGTCCTCCACAGCTGTTATAAAAACTTTTCCACTCCTAGAAATCCCCAAGATAAATTCTTTTTCTAACCATAAGAGCAGAGAGGTTCTGAAACATCTTTTTAGATATACTGAATCATGGGACCATAAAAAAGATTGAAAGAGATCTCAGAAAAGTCATCTAGTTCATCTCCTAACTATGCTGAGTTCATTCCTGACAGATATTTGTTTATCCACTCCTTTTACAATTTCTTATGATGAGGTCTCCATGACCTCTCCAGGAAATTCCTGGGCTTCATTTACCATCAAGAAGTACTTTTCCCCCTTAATAAGTAACTTGAATTATTCTTGCTGCAACTTAAAGCCATTAGTTCTTGTTCTGGCCACCATGGACATGGTGAATGGATTATTTCTTCTTTGTTTCAAACTTTGATGCTTGTGAATACTTTTATCAAGCATTGATCAATCCTTAAGTGTTCTCTTCATTAAGCTAGTCGCTCCTAAGTCCTTCAGCTCATTCTCAGAGGTCATGTTTCTTGTTGCTCTCCAACAAACTCCTTCCACAGTAGTCTACATCCTTCTCGAAATACAAAGCACAAAACCGGAGAGAATACCCCAGCTGAGGCCTTACCAGTGCTGAACAGAACTGTGTGATCTTATCAGATGTCTCACAACCTGTACTCCTGCTTATTCATTTCTATGTCATGTTTATCCTGCCTCCATGGCATGACGTTACTGGCTTGTGCTGATGTACTATAATCCCTAGGTCCTTTTCTGAAAAAAGTACTATTTAACAAATTGTTCTTTGTTGTACATTTTTGATGTTGATTACTCTTGCTTAGCATGGTCTCCTGGTCTTGTCCCTATTGAATTTAATCCTGTTTTTCTTAAAGACTGTTTTCCTGATTTTTCAACATCTATTTGCACTAATGCTATACTTCTGCAGTTTTATTTTGTATGCCTCTAAGAATCATACTTTCGGTTTCCTCATCCAGATCATCAATGAAACACAGAACAGATACAGGCCCAAAATAGAATATCACAGTCCTTTTTGATACATCCTTCCATTTTGACAGGGAAACAATCATAACGATCCTGTGTGGAGATGCTTATTCACTCATTTTTATGTCATCAACTGACAATTTTTGCTATACTTTATGGGAATGTTACAGGAAATAGGGTTTAAACTCTGCTCAAGTCCTGAAGTATGGCCTCTGCTGCTACTCCCCTATCTGCAGACATTCCTGGTCTATTATAGTAGCACATTAGTCTGATAGGATTTATTCTTGTCAGATCTATACTGGCCGTGCATAGATCTTCTTCTTAAGTTACCTGTTCCAGTTACCTGTTCCAATTTGTGTGATACCTTTTTTCCCCAGAATGTTCCTAGGAGCTGAAGTTAAACTGACTAGGCTAAAACTTCTTGGTTCCTTTCCTGCTGTTTTTTTACAGACAGTCACTATATTTGACCTTTTTCAGTTTTCTGGTACCTCACCCATCACCAAAGAATTTTAAAGCAAGCCACGAATGGTTGTGAGAACGGGCAGGGGAATAAATACAGCCTTGGTGACCCTGACAGAAAACCATAGTATCTAGGCTTAAAAGTCTGACTGATCATGCACAAGGTGTTAACATTTGCTAACATTCAATGTGCTGTATAACCTTATATATGCACTGTTATTTATTATAGCCATGCAGTTTTAAACATCTTAATCTCTGGAAGGCTTTTCAACAGACGAACTTTGTGAACCTTGCCTTTGCTGAAATGTTAGGAGAATTAGAAACAAATGTACAAGACTCAGAAATCCAGGAATTTTCACTCTTGGAAATTACACTGGCAATTTCTGGCTAGAGTGAGACCTATCTCTTTTGGCTCCCAGAAGTGAAGTAATAAATTCACATTCTAAATCTACTTAGAAAACAACTATAAAGAGAGATTTAAATATTACCAGTTAGAAAAAAATATATTGATTGCCTAATTTGTAAGAAGAGTAATTAATAAATAATAGCATGAATTAGATTGTAGTTGGAGGTGGCACTATAGAAACTAAAAAGACTGAGAACATGAATACTGCACTGACAATCTCCTTGTCATGTCAGGTAATATCCTGCATTGCTGTCAAAGGAACTGCATTACATATGAGTAAATTAGGAAAAGTTGTTTTGTAATGTTTTAAGTAAATTAGAATCTAAATATTAAATCCTGAATTTGATAGCCATATTCTTTCCTTACTGAAGAGGAAGAGAGACTCTCTCTCTTTTCTTTAGAAGCCACTGGAAAAAAGTCTCCCTGGATTAAGAAAAATTATTCCTGTTCTGAAACTCCCCTCTTGCCACTGTAATCTTCACAGGTGATTTTTAGGTATTTCACATTCTTTCTATTTCACTCAAGTTTAAAGTGGCAGGCAGGAAAAAGTGTCTTTATTAAAGAGGGAGAGGGTATCTAAAATAATTTCTGATATAACTTTACCACTGAGGGTAGTTAATCCTTCACTTGAAGTAAAATGTATACTTAAGCAGTTTTCCTCTATATTCCTAAACTAACAGAAATAAAATTACAGAAAGGTTAAAGTGTTTTCTAGAGTCAAGTTCCAAAGGGATTGACCTTCTTTATTAATAACATTCTGGTCATTTTCGTTTTGCTAGTGTTTGTACATGTAGTGTACATTCTTAGCATCCTGCATAGCTAAAATGCTGCATTTAGCAATGATGCATTTTTAAAATCTATTCTTCCATTTGAATCAGCAGATATCATTTACTAAATTATTATAATAGTCCTTCAACTAAGAAAAATTCTCCTTTACACTGCACAGGTAGCCTCGGTCACTCAAGGCTTTCATATTGTGTAAAGTGGCTGGGGGGAGTAATTAATGTGTTTCCACTTCAGTAGTAAAGGCTAATAGCTGCTGAGATCAACCTTCGGTTATCTACCAGAAATCAAACCAAAAAATGGGATTTGAGGAGGTTTTTTGTTTTGTTTTCTCATACAATTCTAATACTTGATTTCATTACTATAAAATTGCTTGCACTCTGTGAATCATTATTCTGTAAAAAAACACTTAGATAGATTTAACAATTAAAACATGCTTGCTTTTATTCCACACAATTATTCACCTGTCACTCCTCAGCAGCCACACTCTTGCACTGTCAGGGCTCTGAGTGCACTAATAGGCTTTGATTTCCCTGATCACCCTCACCTGGGGCCCTGCCTACACTCTCCACCCATGGGCCCAGGAGCTCCATTTAAGCCTGGAACTGAGCACTTATTCCTGGTTTGGGCTATGCTGGAGCTCAGTCTCTTGTTCTGTCTCTGGCTTGGCTGGACATTGGGCCTGTGTTGTAGGTAGGTGGTTTTTTGTCCTGTCTTTTGCTGTTTCTGTGTGGGCTGCCTGGCTGGGTCTTGGTGTTTCATCTCTGACCCATGTCTGAGACTGTTGATAGGACTTGTTACCAGCATTCTGTTCTTCCCGATCTGTTGAGACAGTGTGAAATTGCATCTGGATTGGTGATGTTCTGTTGACCTATGCTCCTGGCTTGGCTTGCTTTGTGGAGCAGCCCTGCCCGTGCTGCTCCCTGGTAGGGCCTTGCCTCGTGTTGTAGGAATGCCCTTTATCAGCTGGCTGTCCATGATTTCTGAGAAGGAGCACAATCCTAAGTGTGTAAGTGTCAATACTACAAACTTAAATTGTCTAATTGTGAGTGAAATGTTAGAGGTGATGCTAGTAGAGCTATACTGAGTTTTGGATCAAGTTTTTCAGTAACACAAAGCGATACGGAATGGTATCAGAAAAAACAAAGAGAACCTCATGAATTGCGATCTGAACTTGAGGCAACTGTTTCTCCAATACCCTTCACCCTCTGTAGTCACTTATTCCTCTAGTAGTAAATGCTGCTATTTCAGAATTGCCAGTGATTTAGTGCCAAAGTAACACTGATGTCTACTTTATGCAGGTATATGTAGCTAAACAAAATATAGGGAATTAAAAGTCATATTAAAAAAATAGGGATTGATTTTTACTTTCCTTTCCTTTTGGAAATTGAAGAACTTGTTTAATTTGTTTTTTATCTAAAATAGTTTGCTGAACTGAGTAGACCTGATACTTCATTGGATTGTAGAACTGTAGGGGAAAAAAACTACTCTTGAAAAAGATCTTCTCTTGGGTTTTTATTCAGTTCCCTTTCCCTCCTAATACTCTTAGTAGCTTTGTTGTCTTTAGTTTTATATGGTTCCTGAAGAACTTCTTGTTCTGTTTTCAAAGACAAAATAAACATATGACCTCCAGTAAAGGAAGGGAGACAAAAGGTCCATGAACTTTAATGTGGAACTGCCTCTGAGAGCAAAAAACTTCTTGTCCTTATGAGAAGACATACAAATACTGAGTAAGAGGGAGACTGCCTCATCATAAGCACAAGGAAGCTGATTTTTTTCTGCACTATGCCACAGAAGCTTAATTTTGCTATAGTAATTCAGAACAGGCAGAATTTTTAGGAGACAATATCCCTCAATACTTTCTATTTTGCATTTGTATAGCTATTACCTTAAATTCAGCATAATACCTCTTTGAATGTTAACTATAGCTATATGTAAAGCAGTAGCCAAGCTGTACAAATTGCATTATAAGGACGTGTGGGAACAGTCTTGTTTTCTTCTCTTTCAGATCTCATAATTTATTATATGCTGTATTAATACCTAATTTAGGAGTGAGAGAGGGGAAGATTTCTTCCCTTCTGGGGTGTTGGGTCTACCAAGGGCAAGGAGCTATTTTGTGATTAAATTTTTGGTAAAACTAGTTTATTTTAATGCAAATATTAAACATGGGCCATGATTGGGAGGAAAGTAGCCTTAGTTTTTCCAGTGTGTTTCTATCTGAAGCAAATGCAGCCATGATCTAAATGGGCAGAGGGAGCAGGAGGAGTAGCACCAACAGCTTGGCTTTGCAACTACCGCTGGCTCCTGTGATGCTGGGGGGTGCACCAGTCCTATTGGTGTTAGTGGGAGGGTGACTAGAGGCTGGAGTTACCCTATTTCTCAGTATGTTGGTCCTATGCAGAGGTAGTTTCATCAGTCATCCTTTTTTCTCTTCCTTATCTGTGTGACACTTTAGTGAAGCAGACACTGTGGAATGCCATTTGGTATCTTATATGGAGTTTTTTAAAGTCTGCAATCAATAAGAACTGTTTCAGTAGTGGTAACAGTCTTGATCCCGAGTGGTTCAAAGATGATGTAAAACACCTCTACCTGGTTTCTTCTGGATCTATCATCTTGAGCTGTATCTGTTGGGAAACCTCTATTCTTCATCTGGATTTATTGATTAAGATTTGGCTTGAGTTCTGTGTGTGATCCAGTAGGGTAATAGATGAATAATAAAAAAACACTTTACATTCAGAAGGTCAAACATTTCATGTATTGATATTCTTCTTATTTTGTGTGTGTGCTTTCCTATGCCCAAGGCTTAGGAATACTTAGAGGACTACCTGAGCCATCAAAATGCATCACAAGACTTTACATACTTAGGCATAAAGATTTCTTTCTATTCCTTCAGTCTAAACTGAGGAATGAAAGTATGGAGTGGTACAGCCATGTTTCTTAAACACATGGGAAACAGCTCATCATCTGCAAGGGCTTTATCAGAATGGTAACAGAACATAGAGCTTGGGCCCTCAACAACACTAAACTTGTATGGCTTCAAAGAAGCTATGCTGACAGCTGAGCTTGGATGATTTACATCAGGTGAAAACCTAATTGTTTCAACAAAAATACCTTGGATAAAACCAATGTAATATAGAAGTGGTTCTAGCACACAGTGGAATTAAAACCAGAAGTGGAAGAGGAGCATTGGCAGTTCCTACTATCCCAAAGGCTGCAGCCAAACCAGCAGAGATTTAAGGAAATGACTCATAGTACTGAGAAGAAAGAAAAACATCATAGTAATGGCAAGGAAAGCTAGGTTAATGTAACCAAACTGTTGAAGTCAAGTTTACTAGCCCACGGAGGCAGACACAGGAAGCACTGAAATGACTGAATTACATTCCTAAAACAAGTCTGTAATAGTGTTTTGTCAGGTTAGTGACTGTAAATGGCCAAGAACTTCAGTGGACATGAAGGAATACATTTTGCTTTTGGACATTTTTACACAGACATGTTAGAGTAAATGAATTTGCTCATGTAACAGATACAGATTTCATCCAGAGATCTTAGTGTAACAAATACTCTTTGGCAATACCACAAAGCATGTTCTCTGGTTTGCCTAATAAATACCTGACTCTCACTTTGTTAATATGCTAGTTTTTAAAATGCTACTTTCAAAAAAATCCTGTGTTTTGATGATTTGTGGGCAAATGTTTGTGTTGCTCTTAAAAAAAAAAAACACCTCTAAGCAGAATTATTAGCAAGACTAATTATGTAGGAATGCTTGCTACCTTACTGCATGAATGGGCTACAAGTAGTAAAGCCAAACCTGGGCTTCCACTGTAATTACTAAGACTGTGTGTCAACATAGAATTAATCAGAAAAATAGTTTGAGCCATAACTTAGTATTTATTTCCAAACTCAAATAATTCAACAGTATTTTTCTGGAACGGTTGGTGTTGCCCTCAGCACAATCTCCAGTGTTACTGTGGCTGCAGTCTTGCCTGATTGATAGCCATTCTTTTTTTTTTAAAAGAGCAGTCAGCTTGATGACAGGATGGAGGTAGTGGACACAGGTTAGCACACAGTCCTGAACAGATATTTTTTTTAGAGCATAATCACCTTGAGGGTGGGCAGATACTAGAACAGATTGCACAGGAAGAGTGTGGGTTTTCCATTGCTGGAGATACCAGAAGGGTACCAGACTGGACAAGGCTGTGAGCAACTGGATCTAATTGGCCCTGCTTTGACAGTGGGACTGGGTTTGATAACCTTCCACCTTAACTCAGTCTAAGATTCTATTTTCTTCTCATGTGAAATATACTGAGTTTTTTTCCTGAACTTACATTTCAAACCATTGTATGTTCTTATTCTCGAAACTTAGTACAGACAACAATTTTCTAGTTTGCTTATAAGGATGTTATATAGAACTTTGTTAAAGGCTTATCTTACCATTGTTGTAGACTACATCTGCTAGTTGAAGCCATGATGTATTCTTGACAAATCTGGCCATTCTTTATCTCCTAACTGTTCAAAAAACACTTTCTAATAATTTTAGTATCATCTTTGATTCTCTTTTCAGTCTCTCACTTTTTTCTGGTTTTGGATTTGGTGCTGCACTCTTGTATTTCTTTTGTATGTTACTTTTTCCTGAGGACTGTGGTTCATCTATTTTATTTTTTTCAAAGATGGTCCCTGTTGTATCACCTGCATGGAGTGATAACAGCCTTTGGGAAATACAGCACCTCTACTGATAGCTGGAGCTGTTTCTTTTATCTTGTTCTGCGTAATGCTTTGATTTCTATAGATGGGGGCATGGGGACAGAGTTAGGTTTGGAATGAGAGCACTGTTTATTGTCTAATGGAGGCAGCAACTAGTCTCTCCCCTGAAGCTACATGTTAGAATGGGCTGGTATCAAGTAAACAGGCATCTTTTGTGAGGTTGACCACACTTTTTGTGTGTGGTTGTTTTTCTGCTGAGCAATTTTCTGGTGGCAGCAGACACAGATCTACTTTCCAAAGTGCTAAACTAAAGACTGCTGGAATTATTGTCTTTCTGGATTTAGTTGATGTAGGTGAGTATATTAAAAAAAAAAATTCTCAGAAAACTGGTGGAATTAGGCAGTCAATTTTGATTCACTTACGATAGGAATCAAGCATCTAATTTCTTTTTGTGCACCCGGAAATGTTTTTTCCACTTGCTGCTTTCTATGGTTTAGTCCTCCTGCAAAGCTGCAAACAATATTGGGATTAAAGCAAATTTGCTTTTCAAGTGTTGTTTGGACTAGTGACTGGCTAGGGCTACCAGTCACAAGTCACCATGAACCACAGAGGAGGTACAAAGTACAGGTAACTTTACAAATGTATTTTCACTTGTACAAGTCTGCCTGTATTCTGAGTGAATACCATAGTGTTTGAACCAGAGCAGTCACCAGAGTAGTTCCAGATATGCATGTATGTCTTCTGCAGCAATCTGAGGGGCACTGAGAGGCTTGGATGACTTCAAGGTATGTGGTTTGCTGCACTCTGTCGCAACTACCAAAGTATGTGGCAATATTTTGCTTCTGAATGCATGTTGTGCTTCTGTATGCAGTTATAATACAGGACTATGCATGGATGAAATGCAAATAATTAGTCTTCCATTCCTTTTTTTTTGTCCTAGTATGTGCACTTTTAAATGAGATGAATCACTAACTTGACTTGGTTAACCCTAGGGGAAGGCCTTTTAATTATTAACTTAAATAGTTGTGGGAGTTTTGCACATTTTGCTTTAAGAATGCTATGCATTTTATACTAAAATGGGCTGAGTGTGTCTTATCTGACTCTGGGATATTTAAAATAAAGGAATCTTTTCACATTCAGTACAAAACCACTGGCTGAAACTGTGGAACCAAATGAATCCTAAGAGGTGCAGCAGTGATTCCAACTAAGAGGAGCAGTGCCCTTCTGTATATATGGCTGTCACGCACAAGAAAGAGCTGGCAGAGTTAGCAAAGAGCAGTACAATTTCTGAGAGTGATGTAAGAAAGTAGGGAGATGGGGGCTCTGATTTATGAGATGTAATATTGCAATATAAGGGCTTCTGCACAGATGCTGCACACTAAATGAAGCTCACTTAACTAATCTGTACCCTTCCTGAACTCATTTTGTGTAACAAACTGAATGGTGCTGGAGTGGCAAAGAGCATGTAGGTCTTGAGGTGAGAGCAGATTATTACATATAAGTAATCATTTATATATATAGAAAAAGTCCAGAAATACAGAACAGACAAATAATCCACTGGTGGATGTACAGTTACTGTAGTAACTCTCTACATTCATCTAGAAGAACAGACTTCTTAAATCCCCTTTGAGATTGTAATAGTCAAGACTTGCCTGTAATATCCTGTCCCTCAGGAGGGAAGGTGAGCAGGGTTCAGGTCCCTGAGGTAGGCACTTCGTGGTACCACAATATCGATGTTTAGCTAATACCATAAAAAACATGGACACAGCTATTCTGAAATAGCTAAAGCTGATTGCAGATACATTTCTTGACATTAAGACAGCTAGATGATTCTAGACAATATATAAGATTATAAAGAAAGGCCATCATTCGCTGTGGTGCTTAAGCCTGGCTTTATGCATACAAATAGGTTCACCAGAATCAATAGGCTTAGTTATGTGATTGAATTCATGTGTCTGTTTCAGTGTTTTGCTGGAATGGAGTCACATACTTTAAGCTACAGCATGTGAAACAATCTGCTTCAGGGACAAAGTACAATTCCCAACAAAATTAATAGCATGAAAAGGAGTTAAAAATATGTTTTTTGCTGTTGCTATATGCAAGTCAGAGAGCCTAAGTTTGACAAGGGGAGCTTACTGTGTAGTGGGAACTGGTGTTTGGCAGGTGGATTGTTGCTGACTTAGAAGTAGATATTTTAATTCATAGCACAGTCTTCGGAATATTTTTCCACACTTTAGTAGGAAAAAAGGTGTATAAGGACACTTAGGAAAACCTATTGACTACTAATATTTATTCTGGTGGTGAGGAAGCATTGGCAGTTAGATACCATTAACATTCTGGTGGAAACTTTTCTTTTTGCACCATGGAGCTGATAAAACAATAGCTAATCATTGAAAAAACCCCATGGGCTCATACCAGATTAAGTTTCACAAGCAACATTCCTGTGTCTTACAAATGAGCTGCCATAGCACCGATTCCTGAGCTATGAGAAAATGTTTTCTTTGGTTTACAGGTGGGTTAATATTGGAAATTCCTATGAACAGTGCCAGATATTATTTGCTGTGATAAGGAACAACAGTTTAGTTTTTATCTTGTGTTTGGGAGAAATACATCAGTCATCTAGACTCAGATAGCACAGAGGTAGCGGGTTTCAGAATGATCTTTAGTTTTTTGAATCTTCCTGCTGTAGTTAAATAACTTTGGGCAGGTACAAAAAAAAAAGAGGTGAAAAATCAAGTTTTCTTCTTCATGACACATTAATTAGACCAGAGCTGTGTTTTAAAAAAATCTGCCTGTTTTTTACACTAATAGCTCAGGTACTACTCTTAAAGGCGATACAATAAATGAAGGATTGGTTAAATTAGTGAAAACTGAGCCACCAGGGAAAGATTGCATTTCCAGACTTTTAAAAACATCTTTCGTACATGCAGTTATTTTGATGTTTAGTCTAAGTACTTTCCATGAATTTTATTTACTTTGGTTGGGGTGGACCACTTGCCCTCATAGTCAACTTGTCTGGCTGGAAATCTTGAGGACGATGAGGAGGCTCTCGGGCTTTGTGGGGCTCTTTCCTCTCGCTTCAGCAGTGGCATGATTTCTTTCAGGCTTTTTCCTCAGTAAGTGGCCTGTTGGGGCTGTTTCCACAGCCTTTAGTCAGGCCGTACTCCCACTAGAGCCAAGCCGCAGGTCTGTAGCGTAGTAAGTGAATTCTGCTCTGGTAGGGATTGCATGACTTGACCCAAGGGGACCTACCTCTGAGAAGTGACTGCAGGGCTGTGACTGATCAAAAAGCAAGCATCTCTGTAATTGGCTTGCCTATGGATAATTGTCATTTAGTATGTTTTGCTACCACCCACGGCTTAAACCTTAACCTGTTGCAGTAGTTGGAAGCTAAATGTAAAGGACCTAAGCAGTGGCTTTCAACATGCTGAATTCAAATATAAATGCGGAATGAAGAGACCTGTGGACCTTTATCTTCCTTGGAAGATCAATGTGTGATTAAAACAAAAATTAACCCAGAAAAATTCTTAGTGAAGAATATACTGTCATTGACCTGGATTGACATGCTGACATAGTACAGTGGGAATAATCCTTGGCAGTTTATATAGCTCTTAGGATGATGTAATAAATTTTACACTATGAATATGAAATATTGTTTAGTTTACAGATGTGTTCCTCATGTTGTTTTCCTTAGCGATTCTTTGAATTCTGGTTCACTATTGTGAATAAGTCATTATTTTTTTTATCTTGCTTTCAAGTAGCGTGCCTAGAGATTCTTTGGTTCAGGCATGGTATGAAAACACATTGTGTCTGCAGAGTCTGCATCTAAGTACTCCTGTGAGTAAGAACATGGGACCAGACTCAGTTGCTTAGTCAGATGTATCAGTTAATGTGCATAATGTACCAGTGTTCCGACTGTTAATTGTAGCCTCATGTTTAACCAGCACTACAAGGATGTTGTCTTAAAAAGCAATCTGCAATTAATATTTTAAAAAAGTAATTGAAAATTATTTAGTACATTTTTGTTATCTTATGTAAGAAACATGTCTTTTTTTTCCACTCTGACAAATGAAATAAATAAGCTGTTGCAGGAGTTTTCTGTAATGCTGGAAAGTAAATGTACCTCTGATAGTTTATGATGGCTTGAAATCAGCATTGGTAGAATGCCTAAAAATTCCTGCTTCCTGTTGAAAGCACATTCAGCACAGTGGGACACATTTGTCTGGATGTGAGATGTAGAAGGTCTACTTCTTTATTTACACTAAATTTTCAGTGATTCTTGTTATTTCAAACCACATACACCCACACAGCTATGGTTACTTGGAATCTGTCTTGACTGGAATATATCAGGAGTAATTGAGTTGGTATGCCATCTTTTGTTGATAATTGGAAACTCTTGGATCTGACACAAGAAGTTAACAAATTCCCTGTACTTAGCCATATGTTTTAGAAGTTCTTGCAACAGCAATTTTCAGGTCATTTGTCTAGCTGGAATTCGAGAAGAAACATATGGCTACTGCTTATGTCCTGCCTTCCTATTCTTAAGAGTATTATTTCATAAACAGAAAAGAGCTCATTAGCTGGTAAATTATTCATAGACCTAGCTGGAGTTGTACCAGCTATGCACAGGGACTCTTGAGAGGGTCCTTTTTGATAGCCTACATTTGGAATTGTCTGGGCAGAGATATACTTCTCTTTTCAGTAAGACAAATAAAACACTACAGGGCCATTCGTCTCAGTTAAATCAAATTGTATGGTATTTTCACATTAAATACTTCTCATGTGTGATTAAGAATAGGAAAAAAAAAAAACCTTGCTAATAAAGAAATCATGAATTTAGCTGTATCTTGCTTTCTGATGAGCTGTGTAAAGCTATCACTTATAGTCAAGTAATTAAAGTATGCATATGCATAGCAAAGATGACTGGTTTTTTTAATTTAGTGGCTACATCTGCTTTAAAACTATTCCAGACTACAGTGCAAGTGCTCCTTCGTATTAATGTTAAAATATTCTCTGGTGCCACCTAATGGTAAAGTCATTCGGTTACTTTAAAGTGAGAATAAACAACGGGTACCCACCACAGTAGTTATTGCACTGAGGTCCATCAGGATCAGTGCTGTGGCCTGAATGTACATATAATAAATGGCTCCTGACCCAAATTGCTTCCAGTCAAAACATTTCACTGTTAAAGGAAAAAGTACAGTAAACCCTATACTACTTCCTTTAACTGTTTTAACTGGGTTTTTTTTAAGGTTTGGATACAAGCCTGAACCAAACCAACCAGAACTTATATCGAAGCTGCTTTCTGAAAATAAGCCATAGTTTTGTAAAAGGCCAAATGAAAACCTCAATATGCTCTTCAACCTTATTCTATTTGGAACAGAAAATTCAGATAGGGATCCTAGGTTTGTCTAGAATGTTTTTTTTTCTGTGTTCTTACCACAATGTTGCAGTTTGCTGGTCCTGTGTGATTCCCAGGACACAGAAAGATGCCTCTCTGAATGTGGGATATGTAGTATGGATGCATGGCAATAATGCCGCTCATTTTACAGCATCTTCATAGCCTCCGAGCATCCCGGCGCAGTTCTGCTCTCTGCAGGGATGGTATTTCTGCCCTGAGCGCAACCCCTGGGGCAGGCAGCATGCCGGAGGGGGTGCCGAGGGACTCTCCCACAGCAGTTGAGGGTCCCTACCAGGAGAAAGGTGCTGTGAGCCACAACAGGTCTAGAAACTCTACAAAGTCTGGCGAGACACTTGAAGCAGGTCTGGTTCTTATAGATGAATTATAGCCTGGAAGCCAGTCTTTACCTGCCCAAGGTAACCCTTAAGAGACATGGATCTGCTCCTTCCTGTGTGAAGGCTGTAGGTAATCCTTTCTAGTTTCCTTCTCATACACTTAAGATTTGGGCTTTGCCTTATTTTTTTTTACTATTGCATTTGCTTACCTTTAAATTTACTTTAGCAGCAGGACATGAGCATGCTTACAGTTTTACTATTGGATGTCATTGTGCCTTGCTGTGACAATTTATGTACTTTTCTTGGGGAGTGGATAGGGAACTGTTCTATTATGCGGGGGAAAAAAAAGTAACTTCCTGCTCTAAATGAAGTAAAAATGTATGTGAATATTTTGCTAAAGTCTGTAGAGAAAGAAGCTGTAGTGGGACAATAATAGATGTAATTCTTTATCCTTATAAGAAGCTAGTGGGAGGGACAGTGTAGCCAAAGGATGTTGCAAAAGAACTGCTTAAATGAATTATTTCTCAATTCTGTGGAAAAGAATGTTCAGTATGTTTTGACTGATCAATTCTGCTATCACACATTTTCTGAATACCTGGTTAAGATGAAATTAATAGAGTTGAGGCAAATAAACAGCAATACCCTAGAGACAAGGAACAGTTTTATCCAAATAGTTGAAATACTAGGTTTGCTGCCAATTTCTGAGACTCAAAAGGCTATTAAATAATGTAATTGTCAGTTACTCTAGTCAGAACTGACTGTGCCCAACAGTGAGCTGTGGGTTTCCACTCTAATGTCCTGTTTTGAACTATACAATTTTTTGCATGTTCTGAATCACCTTTTAATTCCATCTTTGAGTCCTTTCTTCAAGAATAACTACCCTTGCAAACAAACTATTTGCATAAACAGGAGTTCTGATACTACTTTTAGAAAACTTTCATTTCAAAGTGAAACTGCCTGCTTTTTATCTATAGGATAGCTGTATTTTGAGGTTAGAAGTGACTTTTTCTTTGTAGCTAATTAAATTCTATTCTGGGACAAGAAAAAAAAACACTTTGCTTTTTTCTCCCAGTATTCTAGAAAGTTGAGCACCACTACATGTGAATAACATAGAGTAGTTGGTATAAAAGTAGCTTTTTTCCTTTGCGTAAGCATGACTAAGGAGGAAAATATTGTGGGCCAAATTGTTTGCAGATGTAACTGTTGTGGTTTCATTGAGTTACGGACAGATTTTAAAAGATTTTGTCCCAATAAGAGATAATATGTGCAAAGCACTTGTGATGGTCTAGGCAATTTGTGGATTCTCGATCTGAGCTGAGAAACTGGCACTATATGCTTTTGGAAATCTAGCTCTGAGGACCGTGCCACATTACAAAACCAGAGATTTTGGCCCACTTATGAAACTAACTGCCTGAATACAATTCTTTAAAATTTTTTTTAGGTCAACCCAATAACAAAATTGTTTCCTTTGAGTTGTAGATAGAGAAAGAAATCCTTTGTGGGTAGATGACTGTTGTCCTTGAAGGCACTGATGGCTGACAGTAGTGCTTTATATTGGTTCCCTCTTTGGTTGGGATTCTTCTATATGAAAGAAGGCCATAGAATCCTCCAGGTTAAAACTTTTCACCACATACAGTAAGCATCCTGAGGCCTCCTGATTGTCAGCATAAGAAAACTGTTCTTGCTTTCATGATCCTTCAGGAATCTGCAGCTGACAATCCATGGTCACAGGTACTACCAACTCCAAATGCTTAATCATGAAAGTGGCCCCAAGTCATGACATTGAGATACTGCTAAGCCAAGTAGCTCATGCATACAACTATTTTCTATGTATCAAGAATGGGAAAAGGAGAAGGAAGGAATGAACTCCCTAATTATAGGGGTTCAGAGGGTGAAGCATTAGGAGATGAACCCTTGGTGCCACTGCAAGGAATAGTAATAGTTCTGCTTGTCCCACACCACTAATCTTATAACAATATTGCAAGCATCCCAGAAACAGTGAGAGCCAACAATAGTGTGTGTGTTGTTGGTAGCTTTGTTAGTTCCTGAAATTATGGGAAACTAAACTCTGACCCATCCACTCCTTTCAGTCTCCTTTGTACTTTTTTCATTTCTGAAACATCTTCTGAGTTATGTTTTATGGCAAGTTTTTTCCAGTCCCTGCTCATGGCTAACTTCTTCCAGAACAAGTTCGATGGGATTTGAAAGCATGTATTTGTTAAGGAGCCTCATGTGTGTCAGGGTGAGTGTGTGGAGAGAGCTTTAGCTCCTTTTGTTAGTAGTGCCTAGGGCACATGTTGTTCAGGGGTGACTTGATATCTGTAGACACCACTGTGCAACTTCATATAAAGTTGTTTGGAGCATAGGTCTTATGAAAATGAAGATGGGTTCAGGAGGAAGCCTTACAGATTCCCCCAGTCTTACAAATATACTTGGTATATCATAATGTTGTTATTTGCATGCAGAAGCATGCCAGATGGCATTCATTCTCAACAGCCTTGAATCCTCCTTACCTCATTAGTGAGGCCTAGGAAACCAGTCAAGTTGCTAGCTGGGCTTCTCGGCCATTTTTCAGGGGTATACCTGTGAAACTCTCCACTAGGACATGGCAGGAAAGCTGCTTTTCTGCACTCCTGTAACCGAGAGATCCACTCAAATAGCCAACCGTAAACTTTCTAGTTCTTGTGTCTGGCCTTAGAGACAGATCATGCCCTAAGCTCATAGTGAAGATGCATTTAACCTGTTTAAAGCCATTGCCAAGGCTCCTCATGCCTCCACAGAAGGTATGGGAGCCCGCACTGGAACTTTCTGTCTTTAAATTGGACGTTTTTCCTCAACAATGGTACCACCTCAGCTGTGTGGTGTGGTACCACTTTGAGTGTTGCCAGGCTGGTTTTGACATATGCCTTCCAGAAGAAAGTAAAAGTAGAAGAGCTAGACTTGACTGTCTGCTTCAGGTCCCTGTTTTGGTTTTGTGGTTTTTTTATGTAGCTGAGCTGTTAGATGTGAAATTCAGGTCTTACAGCACATTACCTTAACAGTGTGCTGTGTGTGGTTATTTTCAGTGACCTCTAAAGGAGACTCAGAGATTGGGTATTTCCTTAGTCACCATCTCAGTACAGATAACATGCTGTGTGCTGAGTTCTCCTATTTGTGCGAGTCATGACCTACAGGAATACCAATGGCTTAGTGGGTTTATATGCCAGCACTGAGTCTTGGAGACAGAAGTGAATCAGTAGTAAACCTCAATTGAGCACAATCTTCTTTCTGCTGGAAAGAGAATGAAAAAGTGATTGATATCACAGTTTCCACTGTGGTGCTAGTGCCTGGAGAATGCTGTAGGAAGGGCCGGGACTGATGAATCCCACTGGCAGCTTTTATCAGAGCTCCTGTAGAGCCCTGCTGAAAAATGAATGTCTTTCTGGAGAAATCTCAGTCCAGGCAAAAAGGGTTCCTGAGTAGTAGGTAACTTACCAAAATGGGAGCTAGATGCAAACTGTGGATCCAGGCTGGGCCCTTCCTTTCCTTGGAAGCTGCTAACAAATGCAAATTTTACCTCATTACATTCAGATTCTTCATACTTTCTGCTCCCACCCTGGCCTCTGAAGGTCTCTTTTCTTACTGGGTTCTGCTTTCAGAGCAAATTACCATAGGAGTCTGAAACAACCCTTTTCAAACTGAGCTCCCAGGTCACCATCTTGGAGTCTGCGTCACTGATGCCAATTCCTGCCCAAGGAAACAGCACCCTGGTGCGTACCTCCTGGGTCTGCTCCCCTGCCAGCCAGGGGATGGCTATCCTTGTTCAAATGCTTTCCTAAGTTTGAGGTAGAGGAGCAGCATGGTAAATAACCTTTCTCAGAGCAAAGGCAGTATAGGACAGGGTATACAGTTTTCCAGGGATGGCTCTTAGTCCCTGTAAGCAAATCCTCAGTCTCTCGTGGAGGCCATAAGATCAGTGACAAAATTCCCCGAAGAATAAACCTTTGACAAACTGGACTCTGTAGCTTATGTCCCAGAGTACAGGTGGGACCTCCTGCTCTGGTGGGAGGTAAGTCGCTGCTGAGTGGTGTCAGTGATACAGGGAAGTAAAGTCCCAGCGAACCTCCCTCTGGGCAAGGGCACTATGGGGAGAAGGTATGGAGTGCCCGGGGGACACCTGGGGCTGCCTGGGATCACAACCTGCTGGGCAGGCTGTGTCTGAACTAATGCTCATCACTTCGACCTCATGAAATCTCTGACTGTCCTCGGCACCACTGTATTTCTCTGTTTCATAGGAGCTTTGGCCCTGTCAGTGATGGCAGTCTTTAACATCTTGGAGGCAGCGGGAACACTGATGTTATAGTCCTTTCAGCACATCGCCCATCTCTTTTCTTTTTGTTCCTTGTCTGTCCCTTTTTATATACTTTAATTTTAAACAAACAAAAAAACCCAACCCAAACTTGGAACACTTGAAACACTAAAAGAAAATAAAATGTAAGCTCCTTGGATTTTTCTTCTATCCATTCTGCCTTAATCTTATCAGCAAGATGCTTGGCTTGTTAAATCCTCTGAAATATTTTCTCCTGATAAGCCTTATCAAGTCAGCTCTTTCCGCTTCTCGTACAGCCTGATGCTCGGTGCGGTGCCCGCAGGTCCGGTGGCTGCCTGGGGGGCTCAACCACCTCCTGGCAGCATCGCTCACTGGAGCGACTGCAGCTCATGCCGGCAGCCATTGTTAGCCTGGTATCCCCTGGGATCATCCTTGAGTTATACCATGTTTCTTTGCAGAAGAATGCATTGCAGGAGAGTGACACACTTATTGTTTGCCTCTTCTAGTAAATTTAGCTGCTTTTTACAATGCTATTTCTTAATATTCCTTGACAGACTTGCCTGGGAATTACCTGTTGTTTTGCAAGAGAAGCACCTTCACCTGTCTGTGCTTTGTTATGCTGTTGATTTCTCAGTCTAGCATGTGCTGGTAACACTGAGCAGCCATGCATCTTTTGTTTACCCTCATCCCCAAAGATACAATGATCTATTTTGTTTTGCCTGGGTTTGTTATTTTGCTGAATGAGTGTTCAGCTGCCAAGTCATCCATTTTTCTCTAAATGCCAGAGAGCTTCAGTTGCTTTAATAGCACCTGAAAGCCTTTGGCATTTTGGGGTCACTTATTTGGAGTTGCTGTCAGTGCTAATATTATTTGATTTTCAAAATTAGCTTTTAAGCCTTGTGCAAAGCTACATGCAGTCAGGATGTTTAACTGCGGTGTCCTTGGTTCATAGTAATGAAGCCCAAAGTGGGGGTGATCTGTTTGTTTTCATGTATACACATCAGCTCTGTGTCTTTGAAAGCAATTAGTGAGCAGGATTTCAGTCCGGCACCTGGGGCCAAAATAGCAAGACTATTTTTAACATGTTGCTTAAGCTAGAAGCAAGTCTTCCCAGTGGGAAGGCATTAACCAGAAAAACATGCAAAGATACAAAGATGAAACTAAAAAAACATATTTTGCTCAAAGCTCTGAATGCATCCCTGAATGTATTTGTGGGCAGATGGGGAACGATTTCTAAAAGATGACCAGATCCACTTTGAAGGGTATTTACATTTGTTAGGAAACTCAGAGTAACAAGGAATGAATAAATGGGCTGTTAAATACAGGAAGAAATGGGAATGACAAAATAAGATGATTCTCAATGTCAGTTAAATATTAACTCATAAATGCTATCCATCCTTGAACCCAGTGTCAGAAACCTCTACACCAGTTTTAGGTAGCAGTATCTTTCAAAGTGTATAACTTAAGACAGTATTAATTGCTCATTTAAGTTACATTTCAGAGTTTCCAGCAATAGCAGTTGTATGAAATACTGGAAAGTGATGCTGAAGAGCCCTTTGCTGTACTGGTATGTGGCTTATGGGCATACACAGCAGAAAACTTAGGAGTCTGTGCTTTATTATTTCACTGTTTCAGATACCTGCATCTCATTTCCAGAATGCAAGTGTTGATTTATGAGGCTGAGCCTGCTGGGGGAAGGGGACATAGATATGAAACTTGTATTCTCTTATTACTTGCCCTCTCTGGTTTTGGTACCCCTGACCTCTACTTCCCATGTGGGGGGGGTGGTTTAGCAATGGGAGCAATTCTGCAAAAATGATGCGAAGATATGCATGGTGTTAGGCTTTGATCTCAGCTGTGACAGGACTTGAGATATGATAGCTGGAAGCACACAAAAGCTGGGGCCCACCACTGAACACCAGGAAAAATACTTTGGCCTGATAACGATGTTGAGGACTTACTTTAAATGATCCACAAAAGCAAAATGTTGCTCTTGAAATGTTCTCCATGAAGATATCTGTCAGCACTTCCTATGTGACTCAGATTCAGCAGGGATGGGGAGCAGATGGGAAGAGCTGATGACAGCTTAGGAGAGGCTGGACTGAAGGAACTGAGCTTCCTTAGAAATTTGGCAAGAAAGATGGCAGAAAACATAAAGAAAAGAGGACATAAATGTGGCTTGGGAAATGTTTATGGTCAAACTGCAGTAGGCAAGCACTAGTCAAATGGGAGGGAGAGAAGGTGGGAAGATGCCAAACAGCTTTGAAAGAGAAGGGCTTCTGAGCATTGAAGTCAGGGGGCTGCACACCTAAGCAGTTGGTAGGGCTAGGAAGAGCATCAATGGTGTAACACAGCAGTTCTGGGTTTGTTGTGGACAAACCTCTGAAACTTCACTCCCAGGACAGCAGTCAGAAAAGTCAAGCTCAACTTAAAAACCAGTGCACCCAAAGGCTACATCGTAAGCCAGGTATGGGCATGAGTGAATTGAAAACAGGTTTGTGGTCTGGTGCATGTAGGCAGAATCACAGTGGAAAGATCAATGGAGAGGAATATTCCCTGCTGCTCCTGGGGTCTGTGTTACAGACCACGGCTGGCTGCATGCATAAGCAAAGTGGGCTGCTCCCTGGAGGGCAGGTTGCCTGCTCTGCCTATATTAGAGGCAATGGGTTTTGACAGAACAGCATGTTCCTCTTTATAGCCAAGTTCTCTCTTCTATGCGCAGGGGCCTTTGACAGAGGGACTGGTATGCGTGGGTGGCAGCTCCTCCTGCGAGCATGGGGCTAGCCTCAGCCCCCCCAGTAGTCACGGCTCTGTTTGGGTCACAGCTGGGGCTGCAGGAGCAGCAAGTCGTGGTCTTCAGAGCTCCTCAATGGACTCTGCCTCAGCCAGTCCTCTGCATGTGGCAATGGCCAGGGACAGGTGGAGTGGAGAGGAGCTGGTTAGTCTGGGAGGAGGAGAATCTTTTGGCTCTTACATTCCTCCTGAAATACCTGCACTTCCTTCCCTCCGGATTCTGATTAACTGTCAGTCAACTCAGTGCTGCACCAAACCTTTGCTTAGGTATCACCTCTGACTGCTCAACTCCCTTTCTTCCTTCTCCCAGATGCTCCTTTCATCCCTTTCTCAGACCTCTTGGCTGCAGCCCTAAACCAAGGTTTTGTTGAGAAGTCTAAAGCCAATTCTGTTGTGAAAGATATTCTTCAGTAGAAGCACTGGTATCAGGCAAGGTGCCAGTGTATCTTCCTCTTCCAAGTGAGATTTTTGTGGCATTTGTATACAGAGGGCAAAAGCAAGGGTTAATGCTCTGACAGGCTGGGGGCAGTGGATTAAGAGTATATTGTATCTGCAGTTAAATGGATCTTCCTGTTTCTCCTCCATTACTATTATGGATGTTATTACAGTAATTTGTAGGGCATCTAAGTGAAGTTCATCCAGAATATAAATGCCTGAAATTGAGGAGGAAGGCAGAAGAAAACATTAAGATTTCCAAGTGGAGATGACCTCTGTTGCTCTTTGAGCTCAGACTATTTTTGGCAGAAGCAAAATGAAGAGAAGGCTTGCCTTGGAAAGAAGGCAGTGCAGCTGCCAGCCCCTGTAATTAGCCAGAAGGCCTGCAGAGCGTGAGGAGGAGGTCACGGAGAACCTGGCTCTTGCCATGGCACTGCTCAATCCAGAAGAGTGCCTGCAGGAAGGTAAAGCCTAGCCAAATCCCAGATTTTGCAGCTGATCCCATGCGAAGGCCAGAACCCTTCTTCTGGGACTAACGAGTCCGCTAATGCACAGCGTGCACTGTCCAGGGTGCACAATGCTGTAAAGTCTTCGGAGCAGGAAACGCATAATCCTCTGTGTGCGCACAGGTGACTGATTCAGTCCTTACCAACTGCCTCCAAGCATCCTTAGAGCTAATAATTATTCAGAGTAAACTAGGACCTTGATGACCCTGAACTGCAAGTGAACTTTTGAAATATACAATAATGGAATTAGTAATTTATATCTTTGCTTAGTGTAATTGTAGACAAAAAAGAATTACAGCAGGCAAGATTTCTCTGGCAACCTCTGGGTCAGTGAATCTGTTGTATCTCTATATGTAAATTCCAGACCTACCAAGAGCACACATGCAAAATATTTTCTGCTGATAATTGAAATTGAGCATAAAGAGGTTTTTTTATGAAGACTTTTAATGTTTTTCAATGTTTTTTATACTATGTTTCTTGTCATCTAAAGAAGGTAATCAAGGAAACGAGACAACAAAAAAGCATTTGTGAGGATTTTTACTACAAATATTTTCCCTCCATGATATTTAATAGGAAAATCACATTTAATTTTCCTAAAGCAATGCATTCATTGATATAGGCTAGGTTAAGGATGTAAAGAGTGAGTATATTTCACTCAGGAGTCACATGGTGATAGACATGGGCTTGATATGGGAGACTACAGATAAAAACCTCCTTTCTATGGCAAGATTTCTTACTTGCTGTTTTCCTCAAAGGACATCAGCACAGCAGTGTATTTGTATACTCCCGAGAAAAGCTGGATCCAGAGCCAGTTCCTGGCCTGAGTTTTGTCGACTTCTAACCAAGCACAATTTCTCTATAGAAATAGAAAATATAGAATAGTTTCTCTATAGAAAGACAAGCAAACATGCAGGTACTAGGGGAAGATGTATTTCAGCCTGCTTTACTCAAGGTGTGGAGCTTTATACCAGTTCTACTGTTCTGGTTTTTTTATTTCTTTTTGTCTCCATCCCTGTTGAAGCAGTGGGGAAGTTCAGTTTCTAAGGAGCAGCTTGACTTGTGGGGTCTCCCAGTTCCTCGTTAGCTGATGGAGTCACACAAAGTGGGAAACTCTCTGGGACTTTAAAATAATGATGTGTGCTTCTTGAGAGGTATTGCCCATCACTTCTGTATTGAATTTCAGAAGCATTTTAGGTAATCAGTCTATTTCTCCTCGGTACCATTGTGGGTATTTTATTTCCATGTGCATGGCTTTGTTTCACAGGCCTGTTTTCGATGTGTTAATGAGACAGCTGAGGGGAAAAAAAAAACCTTATACAGGAGAGAGGATGCAAAAGTAAGCATAATGATCTAGACAACTAAGATGTTTTGTCCGTATAATCTCATGACTTTAAATTTTTTTGTGTGTCAGTGTATTTTGAACTGCACAGGCTATGACATGGATTGGCATAAATCTTGATAATAGTCTTCATTCACTCACTTAAAAACATCTCTTTAAAAACCTTCAACACTTTTTCCTGGTCTTCACAACTTTGCTGTGATATCTGATGGGGATGCCAGATGGCCCAAAGAGATAAACATCAAACAAGTAAAGTGTTCCCACATCCAGCCCTTTGATGGTCTCTGTGGTGACGGCTCGCTGGAGATTTATATTGTAGAAATACTTGCACAGCACTTTCTCTGACTTGGGCCGAGATTCAGGCCCAGAGCACCTGTCCGCACTCTGCAGTTCCATCCAGACCTGATGGTCTTCAATCCTTTTCTTGTACACACAGTACTTGCTCTCCTCTTGTGTTCCTAGCCAGGCAATGGTGACAGAGTTGCAGGTCCTCAGTTTACTGAAGGACTTGATTTTTAAGCTCTCTGGAAGAAGTGGGAATAAGGGCTTGTGGAAATGGGGAGACACCTGTACTTTCACAGAAGAGTTAGATTCCTCTGTGGATCTCATCTGCACCAAATATGTGTCCAGCAGCTTTCCTTTCAGTGAGAAATACCTCAGTCCTGAGATGTTTTCTGATGCTACTGTTTTACCATTCTTTGTTAGGTGAAGCCGTACTTGGCCATAACACAACTGAAAGGTGAATTGTATTTTCTTGTGCCTTGCCTGGTACTGCAGACTGTAGAATTTCTGTTTCTTCCCATCCAGGACAACCTGAATCACTTTTCCATCTTTCAGTTCTGTCACTTTAGGTTCAGGTTCTTCCAGGGTTCTTGCAAACGTCCCAGTGTAAGCAGCGCTGGCATTTGTGAGGAGATTAACAACAAAAATGTCAAAGTAATACTGAGTGCTGGGACTGAGATTGGTCACTGTGTAAGTGTTCTTGGTACCCATGCATATCTGCCTGACTTCCCCACTACTCACTTTGTTGATGATGCTCAGTTCACTGTTGGACAGTATCATTACCTGCTGTGGATCAAGAAGGTACGGAGAGAGAGACAAAGCTAATGTAGGTGGCAGTTTCATTCCAGAGGATCTGATTGCTGTCTCAGCAGCACATAAGCTCTTATAGTTGTGTTTTTCATTAACTAGAAGACAGTACTGGATGTTTTCTCTATGTTGCAAGACAGAGGGACTGTGTTTCCAGGTCAGAGTTGCTGTTGTATGCCCAATGCCAATAACATCTATGCGTGGATCCATTGGAAGTTCTGGATAAAGGTGCCCAGATGTTGTGTCAGTTGTTAAGTACACAGTGATGTGTGTGTCTCGCTCAGTGGATAAGAACTCTAGCATGTAAAGGGCAGAATGAGAAGACATACCCATGTAAGTCTCTACAGAATTTCCCTTATAGTTGAAAATGGTGGACACTATGCTTGGAGGCTTCTGAGATTTTGAGAGCTCTTGTGTATCATGATCACCTGCAGGCAAAAAGCAGACTTGTAACTTTTGTTTCAACAGATGTGAAATAAAGCACGTCATGTAGGTTTTATTGTTCATATGTCGGGGAACATCCTATTTTCTTCCTGAAAACAATAATTATAACTAAAAATACTTTTTGCTACTGACAATTTATTAAAATAAAGTTTGAGTAGCTTTTATTTTAGCAGTACAGTTGTAGAATTATCTTTTCAAAAAGACTATAATTATAAAACCACAACTTGCAAAAGCTTGACTTATATTGTGCCTGACGTCCCTACAATTTTCTTCCAATGGCTGTCTCTTCAGGTACTTTACTTCAAGGAGACTCATACTTTCTATGAAAGGAGTTTTCTTTGGTTTAGTTTTGTGCCATTGTCTCCCTTGAAGAGGGAAAATTTGTCACTTCAAAGGAACATTATTTGAACTCCTCAGTCAGGTGTACCTGCCTGACAGGTAAGAACTTGTTAATACAGCTTCAGATTTTAGTTTGAAAAATTAGTTTAAAAAAATCATGAAAGAGAATGGAATTTCATCTTAGGCTAAAGGCAGCATAATGCCCACTGCCATGGTAGATGGTATTCCTAGAAAAATAAATGGCTAAATCTTCTGTGCATTGCTGTGGGGAGCAAAATGAGTGGTTCAAGTGGCCTAAGCCACAGAAAAAGAGCTGAGGCAGCAGAAGGAAGGTTGGGCCAGTACAAACAGCTCATGAAGCTGATCTGTGTTTGTGGAGCCCTGAAGACCCAGAGTTGTTCCCAAATATTAACCTTAGACTTAGACTTTTTACATGTAATTCTTAATTTACTTGAGTTGGCAGCAAAATCCCATGGGCTCCCATATTTCACCCATGGAGACAGGGAAGTCCTCTTCAGCCCATGGTAGTTTACAGGAGAAGGAAGCATGAAATGTTTAAGCTTGTGGGGAATTTCATGTAACACAACTCCTTATGAATAACTTATGCTTTCTTTGTCTCTGCTTAGGCAGACCAAAGGTCTTACCTTGTGCTGCTTTTCCAAGGAAACTTGCTGAAGCCTTGTGCACAAGTATGCTCCATTCAATGGGAACATCACAGGGGGTCACTGTTATTGTGAAGGGTGCAAGGGTTCTTCCTTCCTCCAAAACAAAGTAGTACCTGTAAATGTGGGTTAAAAACAGAGGGTAAGTGTCAGGAAATTCAAGTCTGCCTGAGACTCCTTGTGATCAGCTGTTTTGATGGCTGTCAGAATGTTAATCCACTGTGGGTAGAAATGACTGTTGCCCTTTGAGGTGCATCAACACAAGGGGATGGTGAATGTCTGAAATCTTCAGCTGTGGGAAGAATACATGCTGTGGTTTTTTCTAACCCACAAATATTTGCTGGAAGTTTTATCCACTTACCATAGGCAGTATTTTTCCCACTGAATTTTAACACGCTTCTGGTGAATATTGTATCTCGGTACTTAACTGGTTATTTTGGATGATGGATGTGATTAAACTGGCTGCCTTCTAGATGATCAGCTGTTGACTGACTTTGGGTAATTTGGTATGCTTTTTCCCAGGATTTCCTGACTAGAGTTCAGTGAAAGCCCTTTAGAGCCTATCCTCCCTCATACATGCTTGCATATATAGGTCTTCCTGGGTGTTAGATGAAATGCATGTAATGGAATGGCTTTAGCCAGTCCCGAACATTTTTGGATGTCAATGGTAGCTTCCTCCAGGCCAGTTCTAACTTACTTGCCTTCATGACAGAGGCCGCTGTGCGTGAGCAGTACAAAGCGACGGTCTGCTCAGTCAGGTTTCAATTCCTGCTTAAAAAAGTCCAGCCTCTTATTTCTGTTGTTTTGGTGTATATGAACTGTATACAGCCACAGAAATGTTTGGACATGGGTCACTCTGCAATTAAATGAGGGCAATTCAAGGGTTTTTTTTGTTCATTAGTGAGATAAGCCTAGTCATTATGGATAGATCATGTCAGCCTAGAGGTCTGGCTTGCTTTCAGGATATGGCTACTGGGTCAGAGTCAAGCTTCACTGGAAACCATTCCACATTCTTGAGTCTTTTACATTAAGCCAGAACTTGTCATTTCTTGGTTTCCTGTTTTGGATGACACTGGGGTTCATAAGGTCCTTACCTGATTATGCTAAACTGAAGGGGGTTTTGCTTCCTGGTTGCAATCTTAGTGTTATGCCACGAGAGCATAGCAAATTCACTCTGGGGTTCATAAGGTCCTTACCTGATCATGCTAAACTGAAGGGGTTTTTGCTTCCTGGTTGCAATCTTAATGTTATGCCACGAGAGCATAGCAAATTCACTTTTCCTCAGATTTCAATACCCATTTGCCTTTAACATGGAGGGCTCCTAGTTTTGCTCTTGTGAGCATTGTCACATTAACATGTGCCGTGTTCCAGTTTCTGTGCAATGCATACCAAGACTGAACCATCTGGCTCACTCTCTGCTCCATGACCACTCTGCTCGGGTGTACATCAAAATCTGTGTGTTGGTCACTGTCCAAAGCAAAGTCCGATTAAACCACTTGAAGTGCATATCTTCCCAAACAAGCAGATCAGTCTTTCCTACCCAAGATGCAGTGCCTGTTGTAATATCTGGATCACCTACATAGATGTGGCAGAAAACTTTGCAGATATTTTGGGGAAGTGAAGCATCTGTGGAATTTCCATATGCAAAGCACTTTTGGTCTTAGCAAGATTTAGTGCCATTCAACAAAAACACTTCCAGCATGCAGGACACTGGCAGAAGGTTTTCTAATAAGGTCTGTGCAGATATTCTATTGATTTTTGGGGACAGTTAGCTTGCTAGCTAAAATTCTTGTATTTTATGGCACATATAGGATGCCTGATGTGTCCCTGCACTTCTGAAGCCAGGCTGTGTATGTGACACAACTGTTTGCTGTTGGAGCCCGCCCATTCAGTATCAGCTTTGCTGCTTCTCTGATGAACACCCCAGAAAGCTGCCCGAAATGCGTATGTAAATCGAAACTTCATCTCAGAGGGTCATTCCAGATTCTGGGCAATATAATGATACTTGAGCTTGACGGCAATGGGGTATTTCTCTGGAAATTCAGTGGACACCGATAGAGTTCTGCAGATGCGTAGTGATTCTTGGCTTGTACTGATAGCATGCAGCTACCAGTGTCAGAGAAGTATCTGAGAATAGGAGCGACTGATTTGCTCTTACCTTTTAGGTATATCCTTCAGCAGGTGAATTGTAGTTTCCTTACCATCGGCAAGTATCAGGGAGTGGTAGAAATTGAAGAGGTCGGTCTTGAAGCTCTGTTGGGAACTGGTAGTAGGTGCTTTTATGGAATGACACAAGCAAGCTGCCATGAGAAGATGGAGAGGCAGATAAAACCAGAACCAGGACATCTTCAGTACTGCAAAATGAGATGAAAAAAGTGAATGGCAACTGCTGTCTTGAGGGAGAAGATATTCAGTGACCCTCTCTGTGCCTTTCCTGGTATTTATCATAACCACAGCAAGCCAGGCATTCAAGGAGTGACAGTCTCCATTTTGCTAAATTGCTTAAAGTTTACAGAGAAATATTTCCCAGAAGATCTCTGTGCAAAGATTTAATAGCAGAAGCTGCTATGAAGTCTTTTGTTATACAGAAATACAGTCAATGTAGCACAGGTGCAATATCACAAGATAGTTATAAAAAGAACTTTGACAAAATGAGTGGAGAATTATATTTAAAATATCTTTCCTCATTTATAGTGTTCATTTGCTAAACTTCAAGGCTGGGTTATTTGTAATGGAACTGTCACTTTCAAACTCACAGGAGGTCACTATATCCCAAACACTGCTGCTGCTTCTGTCAGATCATTTAATTTTTATTTCATCCTTTGTGACTATAGGTATATGTAGAGAAGAGCATCAGAATAAGTTATTCAGAGCAGTGTAAGAATACTGTTTAATGAAATTAATCCCTAAATTGATACTTTGGAGGTTTTAAGCTCTTTGTGTATCTCATTTGGAGGAAAGCTTTATTAATGTAGGGCAGCTAGATAAATAATTCTGAGATTTTTGTGTTGCCCATCCCTTTCACACCCGCATCACTACCAGCAATCTCAGCATTTGCTGCTCACTGGAACTTGTAACAGCTCTATTGTACTCACTCTGATAAGAGATTTCAAAAATCATGTAAGCCCCCACTCCTTTTGCCAGGAGGCTTTATTATCAGCTTTGAATCTATGAAAGAAATGTACCCAACAGTCCCAAAAATCATCTCTGAAAATACTGATGTTATTTAAACTGTGCTGGATACGTTGCACAGTGCTGCGTGGATAGGAGGCTCCAGTTAGGACAAGAAATTTTAACAGTATGCTAGTATGTGAGGCTATTGACTGTCCTTACAACTTTTTGTGTCTGCTACATCCAGTTTCAGAAAGAGGAAAGTGCAAAAGTGGAAAGAGCATAAGGAGAAGGAAGGGCATAAACCTTTAACACAGGTGCCAGCTGTAGCTCAGGGATTTGGAAAGCAGAGGGAGCTCTCTGAGCAAGATCCCTTTTTTGAGGAAAAAGTAGCTTATTGCATCTTATAAGCAGCAAGGAGCACAGATCCTGGTTAAATCTGATCATTGGCTAATGACAGAAGAGAACATAAAAGACAAAGGCTCCATCCCTTGTAATTTTTACTCATTCTGAGATTAGTCCTTTTGTCATGGTGCCTGCAAATGTACAGATCTTAGACAGTCAAAATAGCTACAATTCAGCAGAACTGCTGTCCATTACAATTAAAGTGACTTTATAAAATGACCATTTCCTTTATAAATCCATTTCAAACATTCACATTTAAATATAGTATTGAAAATGTCTGTAGATTATATACCAAATTTGTTTTCATCTATGATTCCCAAAGTAATGCACATCTTTAGTATCTGTGAGATGAAATTATCACTACCAGATCATCTGAATGTCCTACTTAATATTCTAATAAAGTTAGGATATTCTCTTCCTCTTTGTAGTATTTTTAGCACCTGGGTGAATCCAAGATTAAGCAACCATCTGAACAAGTTATAAGAATAGTTAAGATTATTATATCAATTCCATTTTTAATGTTCTTTTAACAGAGCTTTCCTTATCACTCTGAGTCACTACTTTGCCACTTTGTTATTCTTGTCTAACTATAGCTTACAGATTCAAAACATAACCCCAAATATTACCTTTGACAGTGGAATCTGAGTTGTTCTGTTCTTCAGAGAGGATTAAAAAGAAGTCCTTCTGTTGCTTAAATGACAGGATCGTGCAAACCACGCTGATACCACGGCAGCTCAGCTTTGCTTGTCCAGGAAAACAAACAAACCAAGAGACCAACCTATAATCAGCTTATCCCAGAGGCTGATTTCACTCAATTACACCAACAGTATTCTCTCAGACTCTTGGAAATATGTTACACAAAAAAAACTATGCTTACCTATTGTGTTCCTGGCCAAACAATTCCCAGACCGCTTACTTGCTTTGCCAGAAAAGCATAAAATAAAGCAACATAGACTTTTCAGATCTCTGTAGACAGATGAAAACCAAAACTGTGCAACCAGTTCAACAGGACAGAACTGATTTTTCCATATGCCTCCTGAACAGACATAGTAACTAAAATGCTTCTAGTCTTTCAAGAAAAAAAAAAGCCAGAGTTGTGGTATTTTCTTAAATTAGGTGTTTTCAAAGGTTATTTTAAACTTGCATAACTCTTAATCTTCAAAGTCCCGATTGTTGCTCTTTCGGTTCTAGAGTTTTCTCTGGAGGGCTGCGCAGCAGGTTGGTGGGTGCTGCCTGCAGGCAGCCGGACCCTGCTCCGGCACAGCCCACGGCCCGGATCCTGGAGCAGCGCATCCCAGCAGTGGCTGGCTGGCCGGGGAGCAGGTCTTTGACAGAAATGCACAGAGAGGAGGAGGGGGTGAGATGGAGAGAACAAGCACTGTTAACCCTTGTTAGCCCTTAATACAAACCAGCCACGGGCACATAAGCCTCCTCCAGAAAACTAGTTTGGCATTAGCAGCTTGATGGCCCTTCTGTGGAGCATGCAATCTCCTTGCCCACAGCACTGTAGAAATTTCAGACAGTTTCTGGTGTGGTTTGTTTGTGGCCCAACAGGTGCCAACTGGCTTACAGAAAGAAGGGAAGGCGGCAGAAAAGGGGCAAGGCAGGGAATGCTCTGCATTTTTTTTAAGTAGACTGGAGTTAGCAATTCTTTGAAGACTGTCAGGAATCTACTGAGCAGACTTCTTGGCTTCCAGAGGCTGTGTAAGAAAGAAACTGCAAGAGTGTATAGGCTTGGGAGTATTTCTGGTGTGAAAGTATTGTGGCTGAGGCAGTGGGCAGGAAAAGGGTGCGTGGGAAATGGCTCCCAGCAAGCACGGGCAACTGCTCCTGCAGTTGGGGCTACAAAGCAGTTGTAGAAAAGCTATGGTGCTGAAAACGCCCGCTTTCACTGAGTGAGAGCGGAGCAGGGCCCGGGTTCTGCTTGTACTTCTTGGTCTCTTGGCCCAAGATGTAAGGGAAGGAGCCCTGGGATCATCCTTGTGGGGATGTCTACTCCGCTTCTCCAAGTCTGCTCAGAAAGGCAAGCCACAGAAAGCTGCAGGAGCTTCTAGGCAGGCACTTTGCAGGGGGCAAAACCAGAGTGTAGTAGGGAGGCTAGACCTTTTATTTATTTTAAAATAAAGTCTTGTGTTTGGAGGGCGTGACTTGCAGTAAGCCTTTACCATTGTATCCTTGGGTTTGAAGAAGTATTATTTAAGCCTTCCCAAGACTAAAAGTTTGCTAAGAAGAGGGGTAAGTGAGGGAGAAGTAGAAAGAGGCTACAACAGATTCTGCACAGCAGATCCTTATAAAATGTAAACTTGCTCATCAACTGATGTAATGGAGAGAAATATTTACAGTGTGTTTACTCTCATTCAACAGATTCGGCACAGCAGATCCTTATAAAATGTAAATTTGCTCATCAACTGATGTAATGGAGAAATATTTACAGTGTGTTTACTCTCACTGCAGAAGATGGCAGGAATAATTATGATGTTGTTCAGCAAATGTTTGCTAAAAGTTTACTTGCAGAAAAGTTTTGCTGAGCAACTGGGTTCTTAAAAAAGGGACAGCACGTGGGAGCCTTGATACAGGCACAGCGTGATCAGAGTATTGGCACTGTGGAGCTAGGAAGGGACGTTGCAAGATGTTTGCTAGGCGACTAGCACAAATAGGGTAAAGAACAAATAGGATCTTCCAGAAAAATTATCATTCTGGTGTGAAACACAGAACAGGTAATGTCTGGGTAACAGACGTGGGAACTAATGAAAATATAAGCGCCTAGTCAGAAGCAAATGGTTCCGCTAATGGAAGAGAAGCATGCAAAGGAGGTGCTGTGAAGTCCGGTAAGTTCCCAGAGCAAGCCTGGAAGAGGGAAATGTAGGTCAGATGAGGTGCATCAAAAAATGTGTGCTGAAAACAGGGCATGAGATAAAAGATCTTGACCATAATATAAGTGTAGGGACTACAGTGTGGTTTTACTGAGATTTAGAGGGACTCATGGGTGGAAGTAGGCAGGGAGAATTGTAAGGAAGTAACCAGTGTTGTCAAGTAGGAAGATCTTTGGGCAGGGCTCAGGAGTAGATGTCACTCATGTCTGGTAAAATCCCTAGTCAATATGGACACAGTGGACATGTTTGTTACAGAAGGGATGGATCCTCCCCAAGTATCCCCACTGCTGGCATGAGAAACCATTACCCAGGGCACAATTCAGCTTCCAGGGAAGGCAGTGGGAATCTTTCCACTGGCCATCATTTCAGCTGTGTTAAGCCAAATGCTTGAAGGAGCTCTCTGGCTCCTGCTGAATAGAATATGAGCAAGAATGTCAGGTGAAAGAGGTGGATGAGATGGCTAAAGTATGGAAGTAGTCAGTTCCTCTCACAACAGTTTCTTGCGTACTTCTCACATATGTGTGCTTACATGCTTTGCTGGAGCAGGATACACATTTGTAAATTTAGAGGTTCACTGAAGGAGTATCGAAAGAAAAAACAGTATTCTCTATGGAGAAAGTTAGGGGCTAAATTCATGACTCGTATAGCTTGACTGAACTCAGTGGAGTTGCAAGAAGGATAAATCAAACCCTTGATTTGGCACAGAATTGGTACAACAGACTTCTTGCTAGAAAAATGTAGTCTGTAATGACAAGGCTCTGCAGTACCCCAGAGCTGAGTCAGTGACTTCAGGAGGGCTGTTCAGAAATCCTGCTTTTGTCCCAATCTTGTTGGCCATCAACACCTTTCACAAATGTGAGAGATGACCACCTTTGACACCAGAGACTTGATTTATGCTCTTTTTCATAGTAGCTCTGCTAAAAGATCAGTAATGCTAAAAAGAAAGGAGCTGCTTTGAAATGGGAGCAAGAAGTTGGACTGTCAGATTTAGCTTGAAGTTCTCAAAGATGCTTCAGATGTGTATTTTCTGGAACTGCAGTCCCAGTTTCTGTATGCAGGTGAGGGATTCTGCAAGCCAGAGGAGCATCCCACGGTCCCGACAGCACACTGTCCCACAGCATTCTCTGCCCACAGCATTTGATTGCTCTTCATAGTGTGCCTTGCCAAAGGATGCTCGCAGTGCCTCTCGGAGCTGTGCAGCTGGCCGGGGCTCGCCCTGCAAAACGCACCTCCCATAACTGTACCACCATGCTTTGTACTTGGCAGGGGGCATCCAAAAAATGGACCACGTGTATTTCTGATGAGGCAATTCCCCTGCCCTGGCAACCTACCTTTGAGATGCTCAGGTCACCTTCACCAGGAATCAGTATCCATGTGAAGGGCCAAGAGAGCTCTCGTCCCCCTCGTTAGCATTGTATGTGGGAGAGCGGTAACAGAGCTGCATGGTCTGTCCACCTGCTGTCCAGCTGGGTCAGGCCCTGGCTGTAACTCCGGCAATTACCCAAAGACAACTTCCCTGCGTCCCTAGCCCTGTCCAGGGAGTTCTGTTTCATGAAACTCTGTAAGCACATTAAAAATGCACGGGGAAACAGAGACCTAGTCTTTCAGTTATGAGACAAGTAACATTCTCCTTTTCTGTCCTTTGCACATGCACATATATCCTATGAACAACTGAGTTAAAATTGTTAGTCTTTGGCTCCCAGCTACCTATCTGCCTGCAAAATACCTTCTTAACTAATTAGCATTTATAAACTATGTTCATAGCCCTGAGTGGAAGTAGCTATGGATGTCTGACATTAGAAAATGTCTTCTATATCAGATCTGCAGGAGGGAATTATAGCATCTGAATACATTTTTCCATTTTCCATGGCTGCAAGTTACAGTCTATTCCTCTTGGCAAAAGAATCTAACTCCTGATTTGTCCTTATGGCTATGGGAAGCGGGGGTGCAAATTTCTGTAAAAATCCCATCCCAAGTGGAGGGATTGTCGGAATCATTGCTTGACAGCTACCGGGGCTAGTACGTCCTTGAGAAGTTAACACAATTCTGGTTAGTGTTATTGCTTAAAAAATATCTTCTTAGACACACAGCTGGGCTTTAGAAAGAATCACACTTTCCTTTGAAGCTGTGAAAGATGAGCCTAAGCAAAAGCCTGGCACTTAAAACCTATCGAGGGTACTGTAGTGGGGCAGCTGCTTCTATTTCTTCCAGGTTTTGTCAAATCCTGGCAATGCATGAGCACTCGGAGGACTGTCTGATAAGAAAAGCCCTAGTATGTTCCTATTCAGAGGCATTAATAAGCAGGAGAGACAGGGAATTGCTTATAAGTCAAAAGCAGACTTGGACTTTTCCTGCAGCGTGTACCAAGGTGACAGTATAGGAATAGGTTGTTTTGGAAGCTGGTGGGTTGTCCTGGCAGTACCTATTGGTTTTGTAGAATAAAAAGCCAATGGCCTTCTACATTTTGTAGCCCCTGTTATGCATGTCTATGTTGAGAAGTTATCCAGGGAATTATATAGTGATAATTGCTGTATCTACTAAAATTATACACGTTTTGCTTAGCAGTCCCTCTCTAGGATAAGATGCTGGCACCTTTACACTTGAAAATGGTCTCTTTCTGATGCTCTTGAAACTAGATAGCTTTGAAGGATCTTTTAGTAAGCAATAGTCCAAAGATTATGGATGCAACATTACCCCTCACTATTTTCATATCTCATATTTTTTAAAATGGTTGTTATTAGAGGAGTCTGCTGAGAAATAATAGATGTGATGTAGGGGAGATTTCCTGTGCAAAGCTTTGATCTTACGGGATGTGAGAGAGTGCTTCTGAACTTACTATACCCAACTTAATGGGAAAATTCCTTATTTTTATGACAGAATTTGTTCCTCCACAAGTGTAAATTTAGTGCAACAGAAAAATATTCAAGTCCCCAGCCAGGAGTCAGTATTACACTAACAGCTTTTTTTATGCATTAGAGGGAAACATATTGAAGGTCCTGAGCTGCTATTTTCATTTCCTTTTCCTTTTACCATCCCCTAGGCTTTCAGGATTTTAGGTTAAGTCCTGTTAAATAATGTGTTAGAAAACACCTACAAAATTCCATTCAAGCCATCAAAGCAGCATAACAGTTTGGGCAGGTACAGAGTAATAAGGTGAGACTTTCAGCTTAGCTAAAAGCTGCTGGGTATCTCAGTTAAGAAAGTCACAGGAAGGGAAGAAGTGGCATTGTCCTTAATCAGCGCACGATTTTAATAGGGTAATCCTATATTTTGTTTTTAGCTACAGCGTTGCTTGTTTTATATGCCAAAGGATTAAACTCATATAAATAGAACTAATCCACCCTGGTGGACAAGGAGCATCCAAGTGTTTCCTATGGAGGAGGTTCTTAGGAGCTGGTTTAACTCCTTTCAGTGACAAGTTAGGGAGGGACAAGGAATGCTGAGCAGCCACACTCCTGCTCTTAAATCAAGCCCAGGCCTGCCAAATCTCACTTCTCTGGAGGGAGGTCTTCTGATCCTGCGCTACTCCCTAAGCTTCTTAAAAACACCTTCGATCTGACCAAGAGGCGTTTCATCTTGTAGGCACTGGTTTCATTTACAGCATTTCACTTCCCTCTTGGGCTTCTGGGAGCCCTCCTTCCTTCACACACCCAGGGGAATTTGCAAGCAACTGAAATTTCCACCTACAGTACTGAACAACTCTTCAGAAGGACGTGACAATCGGTCATTGCTTGCTTTGTCCCCACAGGCTGCAGCAGTTTGCTCCCAGGAGCTTTAAACCATAAACTATCTTTTACGGTACTGGAAAGCAGCCTGCATTAATTTTCCTGTCTGGACCTCCTTTGTGGTGGCTGGCAGAGAAGGAGTTAACCACTGTCCTCTTTTCTGCCTTTGCTGGCTGGACTCACTGGCATCCCATCTGGTCCAGGCTGTCAGTAGCTCTTCCCAGCGTTCTCTGGGGAAGGCACTACAATACCCAGGAATTTTAACAATCCTAAACAGATTGAGGGCCACATATGGAGGAAAATTATTACATTATAAGAAATCCAATCACATTTGCTGCCCTAGCCTTATATTTTTAAGCATTTGGGATCAGGCTTTCTGCTCAATTACAAATATTTTGCATGCAACAGAGATAAAAGTTATTATATTCATCTCTTCATCTTGTCCTCAGAGGAACAGTATCCATTTTAATGTTTGATTGTAGGAATTTAATGTATAGGTTAACATTACATCTAATAAAATCTGCCACTTTTGTCATAAATCATCACAGCGACCTACTGGTTGTGATAGACTGTATATAAGAAGGAATACAGAACACACTCATACGGATGTATGCAGAAGGGGAAAAGTAATCTCTATGCTTTGTTTACTCCGCCTTGTTTACTCTAATGTGGTTTTCTTCTGTTCAATTGAAAAAAGCTGGATATTTCATGAGAGTGCTTAACAATAAGAGTTTATTTTTGTGAAACAACTTTTTAGCCAATATTCATTATTGAGCAAATCCTTTCAAATGTTAAGCATAAATATAAAAGTGAACAGAAAATCACAGCATTCAACCTACAGCCATTTTATCCTGCATCTCTTGATATCACCCTCCATTGTGATACAGAACATCCCTTACTGTGATGCTGTAGCAGCCGTAAAATGCTGTCTCCTCAACAGGCATCCCTGGCTGAGCACAGACCAGCAAGCAGCAGTGCATTTTGATACAAAGTTCTTGTGTGGGAACGTCTTTGTTTTTGAATAGACTTCATGGGCATTTGTTTGGGTGTTGAGCAAAGTCCCCAGAGATGGCAGAAGAGAATGGACATAGGCATGGGCATGCCTTCAACTGCACGGAAAGCCACCCTCGCACCCATGTGGGTACCTCCGGACCAGTCTCTTGCCCATTCTCTGCGCTCCTCTGTTGTGGTCCTTCATGACTCCAACACCCGGAGTGTTGTGCCTGTCCCCATCTGTTCCTCAGCCTACCTGTTTCCTACTCCACTCTGATTGCCTTCTACCCCTTGTCACAGGTGGAGTGATGCACTTCACTTGTAAGAGAGAAGTAGCAATATGTTTATAGATATAAAACAGTGACTTAACAAAATTTGGTAGTAAATGTGACAGTAGTTTAACAAGATTTGATGGCAATGTACACTTGATTATTTACTGCATAGAGGACAGGGTCAGACCAAACTGTCAGGGAGACCCCTTCAGTCATGAAGTCCAGAGAGGACCCCCTTCCATTCTAAACTCCTTCTCAGAGGGGAGTTTAGGTGTGGCTGGATCCAGGCTTAGTTCCAGACTTGGTAAACAGTTTATGTCTAAAGGATTATATGTGCACAATCAATGCTTTATATCATTCAGCTGAGACTTCGAAGTTTTGGCATGCTTATTCTCAATTCGCTTACTGAGTGTCTGATGCGATAAGGATTCTCTCAGCCTCGAGGAGTAACCTCGAGAGGCACCTCTATTCAGGGGGAGATCCTGGTGTGCAGCCTACTGCCATGCAGGAGAGCTGAACAGGCCCTGGACTCTCTGCTGTTTCTGGAGTAAGATAGTGGACTCATAGGTATGCTCGCATACTGACTGCAGATGTAAGTTTCTTCCAAACTTGGCTTGAGTCAGACCTTGACCAGCAGTGTGGTTAGGTGGGCACATTGCTCAAATTAGCCCTTGGCTATTGTGTTGTTACCTGTCTCCCCCAAATCCACTTTGAGCCAGATGTATCCATTAGGACCACCTCTGGTGGTCATCACTTGAGCAGGGTGATGGGAAATAAAGGTCAGGTTGGTGGGGAGCAGCCTTTCTGATCTTTACGTGGGACTGGTAAATGCGTGCACCCCAATTGGGAGGAATACAGGTCTTGATAAGTTGTAGAAGGCCTTGCAAAATGACCAGGGCAGCTTTTTTTCCAGAGACAAGCCCAAAAAGTCACAAGATAGTGAAAGAGTCCCTTAGGGAATCCTCTTAGTGGAAATACAGGGTTAGCTGACCTGGTTCTGCTTGTTTTCTGCCCACAGACCAAAAGCTTTGCCTGGGGTGAATTTTTCACTTAGAAAATTTGATTATAAATATTGTCTTGCTAATTCTTCTCCTGATGTCTTGGATAAGATGTTAAGTCTTCAAGCACCCCCTGAAGGAAGTGGCCTGCCAGGCTGCTGAAGGCAGGGGTTGCTGTACGAGGACAGTCCAATAACTGGAGTGTTTTATCTTGTCTCTGGCGCTGGTCTGCAGCAGAAATCTTAGCAGGAGGTGGAAAACCTTTGCTGTAGTGTAGTAGCACGCCTAAGACCAGTGATGAACAGCAGCCGCTGCAGCCTGCGAATGCTTCAGTGTCTCTAGGAAAATTGCACTGTTGATTTTTAAAAAAACGTGACTGCTCTAAATTTACAAGCTATTTTATAGACTCATTAATTTTTCACGGGGGAAGGATAAATGAGCAGCTGGAGAGGAGCTCAGAATATGGGCTATTTACACCTAATTTATAAATTATGAGCTTGAAAGCTGACACTTTCTGGTGTTTGGTATCATTTCATAATGAAATGGAATGAATCTCTCTGCTTCTACACCAGACTGGGCGTAACATTAACATCTATGCTTCCAGGCAGTTTCTATACAGCAGTGACTGAGCGCTGCTCAGCCCTTGGGCAGAAGAGAGGTTTCCTTTGCAGTACTCTCAGCTCATTTTTCTTGTGCTCCCTCTTTCCTGTGGCAGATGTTTGGCCCCCACATTCTGCAGGTTATCCATTAGAGTCCCAGCATGGTCTAGGTAGAAACTGTCCTGACTCCAGAACCATGTGCCTTCATCTCCATCCCCAAGGGAGGACTCCATCAAATTACCCCACGAGGCTTCTACCGCACAAGAGGGAACTAGGGAAAACCAAGACAACTCCACTGGCACGTTCATTCTGGAGGATTACACAAGCTTTTTGGGGGAAGGATAAGATATATTGCCCTTTCTGTGCCTCTGTATTTAAGTGACCCCAAGTCTCCATGGACAAGTTCCTGGACTCATGGATGGGCCTCTGGAGAGTCCTATGACAGGAGAAGCAGTGGTGATGTCCCTGCAAAGGCAGGACCGCAGAGGATTTGAGGAAATTCCACCCTTTACATGATACTTACTGGGACTGGGTTTGCACTGAATCAAAGGCAAATGTATGCAAAGAAAGCGCAGCCATGAGCTCAGGTGAGACTAATTCGGTATTCTCCCTTCCCTGACACAGCTACTTACATGTTAGACTTGGTCTGTGTTAAAATACTGTTTCTGACATTAGATTATCTCTGGTGTTGTCTAGCTTTTCGGATTTCTTCCTGACAGTAGCCTCATTTATTTTACTGCTGGGCCAGTGGGCATTTCTTACTGAGTCTTGTCTTTAGATTTCAGCATGAAATGAAATTTCACCACCTTGTTAGCGCTCGCTATCAGCACACAGCTTTCCAGGAGGCTGCTCAGAGCAGGACCGCTTGGGCACGGAGTGGTCTGAGAAGCCTGTCCCACAAGTGACGGCCCGCATGGCCAGCCCCACAAACTGGCAGCCCCTCGGATTCTTGCTCCCATGTCCAATTTTCTTTTGGACGTTCTAGTAATGTAATGCCAAATCATTTTGGGCTGAAGTTTTCTCAAAGGCCTGAAGAACAGGTTGTCAAAGAGGAGTGATCATCAGAAATCCTTGAGCTTTTCTTCTCTATCTATGAATTTCTGTGAACTTAATTTAACGCCTCGTTGTTCTTTCCC
>NW_009626884.1:42381-53587 GCF_000690535.1 Cariama cristata
TTGTTCTTGGCTTGGGTCAGACTCGGTTCTAATTTATGTCTTCTAATGTTAGAATGGATACTAAGAATAAGTTACTTAATGTTGTGATGTTGCCAGAGCCTTGGCATCTGTAAGTGCATCTGGATTGCATGTCGATTTATGTTTTTTCATACTTGCCTTAAGCGATGATTAGGAATTGTTTGTTGCTGGCTTCCACTAGCCATAAAAGAGGTTATCCATCAGCACAGCCTACCCTGTGCAATAGGAAGCAAAAGCATTAGGTTTTGACTTTCCCTGCCCTGATCTCTTCATGCGGTGAGCTCTTCGTGTTTGGGCGCTGTTTCTCCCCCAGGCTGTTGGGAACTCATTTTTCTGGCTGTTGTGTTACACACAACTCAGAGTGAGAGGGGAGCTGGGGGCCATGTCTGAGCCTTCCGCATAGGAAAAAACAGATCTCATAGTTCTGGAGACACAGGGTTGGGACTGGGCCAAGGGGCTACCCTAGAAGGAAGCTACAGTGCAAGTCAGCTGTAGGAGAAAGGCATCATTTCAAGGTATGGTGGGCTGCAGGATAAATAGCAGGCAACCACTGAACTTGTGGAGGCAAAAAGGAGCAGAGCTTTAGGAGGTGTTTAATTCTCCCAGCAGATGCCGCGTTTGGAGGAGTCATAAGGCAGGGTCAGGAGATGTCTCTTCCTGAGACCAACTCCCTGTTTCTCTTCAAATTCAATTAGGTGCAAAGCAATAGGGATGCTGCTCCAGATGGCAGGGGCAGCGTGGGAGCAGTATCTACGCCCTGCGACATGGAGAGGAGCAGTGGGGAAGCGAGAGGAGCTGCTGTCTGAGGTGCAAAGGGAATGAGTTGGTGAATAGAGAGCCAGGAGGTCAGGCAGAGGAGGGAGCGGGAACAGCCACACCATTTTAGCTCCAGGTCATTGCCTCCAAAGGCTGGGTGCTGGTGGGTGGGGGGAAGCATTTTTACAATGCAGGTTTATCAGATTTTCTTGGCTGGAGCAGCATGCATGAGCCTGTGATCTGTTTTATTAGTTTCCACAACCTGGCACTACATAGGCCAAAGAATAAAAACATGTCACCGCTCACCTGGCTCCTAGGGTGAGTTTGTCTGACATATGGTATCCCAGATTTATATTTCTGATTTATGCTAATAAATCCCCTTTTCACAGGGAAATAGAGGAAGAATCAGAGAAGTGGAACTTTTAATGAAGAACAAGCAACTGCAGGGAAACCAAATGTTAGTAAATGTCTGCTCTGGGACAATACCTTTCTAAGCAAAACTGCTCCCGGCGCTGTTATCAGGGAAGCTACAGTCAATTCCTAAAGGAATTAATCTCTTCATAAGTACCTCTGATAAGCATCTTTATTATACTAGCTGAGTGATTGCACTGCTGTCAGGAGGGGACTTCTGTTAATTGATTAAGAATGTTTTTTCACTGCAGTAAGCACCTGACTGACTTAACTGATGGAGGGGGGAAAAAAAATCTTATAAAGCATCTTGGCTCAGAGAAAGATGCTGAGAGAGAGTTGGGGAAGAAAGTAGATTTTCCTCAAAGGATCTACTCAGAAATACAAAGCAGGTTGTCAGAGAAATGTGTTCAAAGGAATAATGTCTCTGCCATCATATTTCAACTACAAGACCGCAAGGAAATGAAATTCACCTTCACACTCCAACATGTCAATCTGATCCAGCCATAGAAGGAAGCTAAACTAGAGAATGCACATTGTACTCATATGAAGATGTGAAATCTAACAGGCAGCTAAGGAAAGTCAGCAGTCTGAATGGTCAAGACATGAGACATTGTTTGGGCCAAGTTGGCTTTATTCCTGAGTTTCAGAAGCCCACACATGAGTTCTCTGAACTTTAGCGCAGATGATCAAGCTAGCTCCATTGTGCTCTTATGTCTTTGCAAAGTTTTGTTGTTTTTTTTTTAAATATAAAGGTCACACCTTTATAGAGCGAGCCCTTTTTTCCTTTCTTCATAACAGTAGTAAAAGTGCTTGAGGGCCTGAATCTGCAAGCGCTCCTCATGAATTATTAACAAGGCTCCTCCTGCCAGTGAAGTTATGCACAGGAGTGAGCGGTTACGAAGCTGAGCCTTTGGCCCAGAGAACCCCTTCTGGATTAGAAAGGTGCTAAGAATGTGCTTGTAGTTGCACAGTTAAAAAAGCCAATTAAAAAAATGATTAATGCTACAAACAGCACAGCTTAACCAGAGGTGGGCCCCTCATCTTTGTGACAGAACCCCCCCCCACAATTTCATCATCTCTATGTAGCTGCTTAATGCACAAAAGAGGCTGACAAATCTGGCAGCCTGACCACATATTTTCCACTTCTTAAAATGAAATGTGTGTGACCATTTCTCCAAACTGCTTCCAGAGTATCTACCTATTAAATTTCCACATAAGAGACTTCACTGAGATTTTCCACTTCTCAGAGCAGCAGCTCCCGCAGGAGGACCTGACACTGCAGCTACCTTCGTTATTCGGAAAGCCCAAGGGACGTAAGTCCACACTTCGTACTGGAGAGTGCCAGCAGAGAGGTGCCAGGCCCTTGTGTGCCAGGGGATTGCTCCCAGCATGGTGCTGCTCCGGCCGGCCCCATGCCGGAGGAACGGGCTGAGCGTTTTCACAGAGGCTGAGCTTCACCCTGGGGAGCGGCTTTGTTCTTGGCCAGAGATGCTTGAAAGCTATGCAGAAAGAGCACAGGCGCAGATTATATTAATGCTCAGAGAAAGAGATTGCTATGCTATCTTGGCGAAAAACCTGCTCCCTCTGAGCTCCCCCACTCTAAACCATACTGCAAAGAGGTTTTCAGTGGCAAAGAGTGGCTCAGTAGTCCTAACTTTACCTCCCTGACCACCCCTGCTAGCTAATGGCCTGTGCTCTGCTGACGTGTCCACACTTCTTCCAGCTGAACTCCTCACTATAAGAAGGACATTGAGCTCTTCCAGCGTGTCCAGAGAAGAGCGACAAAGCTGGTGAAGGGTCTGGAGAAAAAGTCTTACGAGGAGCGGCTGAGGGAGCTGGGGGGGTTCAGCCTGGAGAAGAGTAGGATGAGGGGAGAACCTATCGCCCTCTACAACTACCTGAAAGGAGGTTGTAGTGAGGTGGGGGTTGGTCTCTCCTCCCCGGTAACTTGCGGTAGGATGAGAGGAAACGGTCTCAAGTTGCTCCAGGGGAGGTTCAGGCTGGATATTAGGAAGAACTTCACTGTAAGAGTCGTTAGGCATTGGAACAGGCTCCCCAGGGAGGTGGTGGAGTCACCATCCCTGGAGGTGTTCAAAAAACATTTAGATGTGGCACTTCAAGACATGGTTTAGTGGGTTTAGCGGGCATGGTGGCATTGGGTATACAGTTGGACTTGTTGATCTTTGAGGTCTCTTCCGACCATAATGATTCTATGATTCTAAACAGGGAGGAAAAAGAGCGGAAGCTGGTAGGAAACGGTGTCAGAAGCTGCGCTTTCCTTTGTAGGGTAGGTTGAATGTCAAATGTGGTTTGTGAGACATGCTAAGAGCCTTCTCTGAATGCAGAGGATAAAACTCTTCTTCCTCCTGGAGGTACTCTGTAAGGTCACCAACTCCTGCCAAGCTGCTGCAGATCCAGAGCTCAGTTTCTGCCAGGGTCTTTTAGCTGATGTAGTCCAAGCACTCACGAGGGATGTGCCCTCATTTTATTAGACAAGCAACAATATATATCAGCATTTAAATATGCAGATGCAAAGGCTTCCAACTGTGCATGCTTTTAAGGTCCTCTCATAGAGGTCCCCTGTCTAATTAAAATCTCTTTTGGTTTTTGTTGCTGATGGTGTTTTATTTGGTAAAAAGAGAAAAAGGCTAATTTCTCCTAGATGCTCTCCCCAGCGTTTTCCTTCCGTGAGCAACTGCATATGAAAACTGGGATGGCATAATATTAGCTCATCAAAACAGAGGAAGACAAGTCATACCTGGTACTTGGTTATATTTCCTTTGCGTCCCATATCTTACTCTTCCACTTTCCTATTCTCTCTGTGTTCCCGCCCCAATTAATTTCATTTCATACCTATCACTGGGAGACTTTGCACTGAGCTGAGTGTGCTCTGGGCAGGCCTTGTACCTGGCACATGGGAACGTGCAGCCTCACTCAGTCCTGACTGCGAGTCCCTGCAATGCCATTTCTGAAGATAACACTTCCCCGTGAAGAACATTTAGCATAGTACTGGGGGTTCCAGTTTTCTCCTTATTTCTAATTTTGTCTTCGCTATTAACTCAGTCTATCATTTTGGGCATGTGTGTGTCTTTGGTCTGCCCTTTCTGTTCAGTGGGAAATAGAGTACTTTTGCTTTCTTACTAAACCCAGCATCAGGAAGATTAAAGAAAGTTTGAGAAGTGTTTGCAAACCCTGGCAAAAACAGAAACTGTTCTAGGTGCCAGAAATGAAAACTATTGCTATTATTTCCAGATGGTTATATAGTGTCACAGCAGCATAAAAGCATAACTTACAAAGGTCATAGCATGGCTGAAACTGCTTATATTTTCCCTATATTGAAATACCAATTTCTGAACTGTATGTAGAGAAGTTAGGCTGCAATTTGACAGGTTGTGCTGCCCTTGAAAATTTTGCCATCAAACATATTTGGAAAAGCCAATTGATGACTCCTGTGTGGTGAGATTTCTGTCCATCAGTAATGGAGAGCAGGCACCTGTGAGAGATGGTATATCAACTTCTTAGTTGTCTTGTAATGTACATAGGTTAGCCCTCTGGCTTTGACCTTGAGAGTCCTGAGCCAGCACCTTTCCCTGCTACTTTTGACAGGAGGTGATACAATCAGACTCGGCTTTAACACTTTATATCAGCCCCCGATGGGACTTTAAGACAGCCAGGCAACGATGAGGGTTTGATTGACTGACGTACAAGCCTCGGATGTCACTCTTTGGCCTGAAGTGAGAAGTTTTTTGGGGAGAAGGCCCAAGCTCCAGTGGCCCTGGGTGCTCTGTAGGGTAAGCCTACAGATGTGATCCTCTGTATTTTACAGGGGAGACTTTGTATGTAACGTGCACTTCCAGAACTGTAACGGTAAATAAAGGCTATGATCAGATCTATTAATTCTGTCAGCTTGAATGACTTTTTTACTTCAGAAGCAAAGCGATGCTGTGACATGCCCGTTTCTCCAGTGACAACCCTTTCCCCTCTCCCATGCCAACGGATGGAGCCTTTGTCAGCCCTGCGGTGTGAACACTTCCAGTGGGTTGGTTTGCAGCTGGCCCCTTCTCTTAGCTCCCAGCACAGCTCTACGAGCACTTTCAGTGTGCAGGAGTGGGATGTACAGTGTAGTGATGGGAAAATGCGTGTGGGGGGGGCAACGTCCGATGTGAAACTTATCACCAGCCAGTATTGCCCCAGATGTGGAGGTACTCCTCATGGGGAGAGGTCCCTGTGAGACAGACAGGGGTGGCCAGAGGGAAACCCTTTCTGGGTGGGAAATCTCTTTAAACTAAAGCAGCTTTTTAAAACTAAAATAGAAGAGAAGAGCATGTAGACTTCTCAGACACTGTCAGTACTACTTGGTGACAAATTTGGTACTTGCTTCTCCTAGCCTGTCATTCAAAAGATTTTAGCCTAAACTCTTGCCTTACCTGCTGTGTCTCAGTTATTTTAGAAAGAAAAGACTCCCTCCTTGCAGAGTTGCTGCTAACAAAGGACAAAATACCAAACAGCACGACTCTTGTGCCTCTCTGTCACAGACACGAGGAAAGAGGGAACTTTTATTAATGGAAATTTAATTTGTAATATGTGATCTACCCATCCAGTGCTCTTGCAGATTGAAGAACAGGTGTATTTATAATGCTGGAAAGGAGCCATGCTAGGGATGAGAGATACATTATTGTAATTAGAAACAAGAGTAAATTTAGTAAAATGAAATAATAATACTCCTAGTTTAAACAGGGATATCAGCCCTATCCAGGCATCCCTGAGAAAACACATAGTAAGCAACATGCAATTCTGCACTAAGGAGTTCGGGGAGGAATTCCTCATACTTGTGTCTCCAGCCCCAGAGCGTTTGGGAAGCATGACCTTTTCTCCACTGAGGGAAAAAATTCCTCCCTTTAGACAGGAGTGAGAACTTGCACACTTAGTGATGCCACTATGTTTCACAGATTGGACATAAATGAAAGCACAGGTTGCCTGTCTCCCTCGTGAATTAGTCTTGAGACTTCAAGTATGTGAGTATGCAGCTCCTCCTACATTGAAGTCAAGTGTTTTCTGTTTGCAGATCGTAACCCTCTTGTCCTTTTTTTCATTGCTAAATGGAGCAGGGTGGGGTGAGGATCTAGCTAGGACCCGAAGTACTGTGAACGGTGCACTTCTGTGGGGAGTCACAACTGAGAAAAGTTGAGTCACTGATCTGATTTTCAGAAGAGAGCAGATTAAGTAGGAGGTAAGACTGTTTCCTTAAGACTGACATTTACAAGTGGATGGATATATTCTGAAATTAATGATAATCAGTTCATCTACTCCTACCTATGGTTTGTCTCAGGGCATTTATCAATGTTATCTGAGATGGACTGGTGGACAGATTTGTACAGCACAGCTTGATGTTGAGAGTCCATTTAGGTTTTCATCATTTATTCTCTTTATTGATTCACTGTTACACCACACTGCTGCCATTCAAAAGTCAGATGGTGCCAAAAAAAAAAATAATTTTAAAAAGGAGTTCCTCAACGTTTTCCTAACCTCCACTGAAGTCCTAAATTTCTTTGTGGTGTGTTTCCAAACAGGTCCTCAGCTCTTAGGTCTTTTTTCTGACCTCAGATGAGCATCCTCATCACAAGTAAGATCCCTATTTTGGGCAAACCTGAGGGCACATTGCACCATAAGTCTTAAATTCAGGCCTTAGGTTCCCAATACTTCATTCTTTCCTCTCATTCACTTCGCTCTTAATGCGCAGGAGAGGAATGGTTGAGTGTTTCCTGCAGTTCATATTGCTCTTAATGAGAAGCTGAAAGGCACTCATTTAGTTCAGGACAAGTTGATGGGCCTCTGGGCAGTTTTGGTAATAGATGGTGATGTAGACAATCAGATGGGTACTTGTGCTCAGTAGTAATAGCTGACAATAACGGCTGGTTTTTTTTAACACCATTCCATTTATTTTTTAATAGTACCATGAAGCACTATGACAAAATAATCTCTCTAAAAGAATGCAGGTTGATAAAAGTATAAATCCACAAGTTCAAGTATTGATTTGCAAGGTGAATTACAGTATCATTAAAAAAAGCAATATGTAGTAGAAACTGCAAAATGCCAGTAGTTCAGCATCACTCCGAAGAGTTAATGGCACTTTTCAAGCATCCAAATTATTCAAGTAGGAGACAAAATGCCACTGTGTGAGGGGTTAAATTACAGGGAATCTCACTTTTCTGATCTCTGGTAATGGAATATGGAGCTTTTCAACTCTAGGTAACTTTGGGATCTACTAATGCAGTTGAGTGTTATGACTGTCCTCTGTGAAATGGTGTAAGGCCTGTTCTCCAGGTAAGAGAACTCTCTCTGTGTCTCTCCTTTCCTCTCCCAATATATCTCTCATTATAATCAGTTTTTGGTACTTTTGATGAGGAGAGTATACAAATGTCTCACCAGCACAGTCAGAGGCTGCGCAGAACCTGCTGCCACACAAGGAATGAGAAAGGACACAGGGAGGTTATGCAAACTGGATGGAAATCTTTCTTACCCTGGGAGATCTGAAAGGATCACCTTGTACAAATACTTCGAATAATTTTGAAAGTGATTGTTAATTAGGCTATGCAGTCTCATTGCACTGGGTGACTAAAACCTAAGCAAGCACACTGCTTACAGTCTGTGTGGAAACGAAACCACTCTACAGAACACTTTCTTCCTGACAGCATGGGAGAAGAATTGTCACTGTCTTGCTGCATCTGTTGACATTATATTTGTCATGTCTTTATTTGCAATGGCTGCTCTGTGGATGGACACAGGATATCTATCTGCAGAGCTGTCAATCAACTGTGTTAGACAGCATGGCATGTTTTGCTATGATCTCTCTCTCAGTGCTGTTCTGAGGCACACACACAAAGTATCTGGATAGTTCACTTGTCTTTCTGCTGATACCAAACTGCCACCTTTTGTAGAGAAACTATTCCTTACTAGTCCCACTACTAGACCTTATTGGCCCTGACCAGCCTCACCTGGGGGTCCACCCACAGCCCATGCCCATGGGCCCAGGAGCTCTATTTAAGCTCAGCCCCAGGCCTTCAGCTCTGGCCAGAGCTGTGTTGCAGAAATGCTGGTCTCCAGCTCAGTCCTGCTTGTGCCTGGCCATGGACCCTGCTGCTTCAGGCCTGTGGGCTGGCTTAGTCAAGGACCTTCCTCACCACCATGAAGTTATCTGATCTAGCCTGGTATCTCCAGCTTGCCTTGCTCAGGTACCGTGGGATGGGGCCCTGGCTGGTAAGGCACCTTGTCCTGCCAGCCCTGTTACTGTGCCTGCCTCCCTTCCTCTCCCTTAGGGAGCAACTGGCCCTGGCTGCTTCCTGATCACAGCTAAAGGGCCAGCTGGGGCAATCTTTAGTGCTGAGAGTTACATCTTTACAAATGAAAGCTCTGGAAATAAATTTGTCTCTATTAATAATGTATAAATGTGCAGATAGCATTAAATATTCAGATGCCTTCCCCCTGTTCCCAAACCATTGCAAGCTGAGGATGCATGTAGCTCTTGAAGCAACGTGGTTTCTGTCACCCAAGCACTAACTGCTCTGTCATCTATTAACTACTGGAAGTGCCTCATGCATTGGTGGAAGAGGTGGTTGTGTCTGAAGAGGTAGCTTATGGGTGCTCCTTCTCCTTGGAGGCTGCTTGGAGTTGAGATCCCCATGCCAGACCTAGATGCCAAAGCTGGCACAGACTGTTTGGATTTCTGCACTCTGCAAGGTGGACTTTGCGCTGACTTGTTGCAATGCCTCCAGGAACACTTGTAGAGCAGAACCAGGTTTACAAGTGCACTTACAATCAACCAAGCACTGTCCAGGAGCACCGCATGTGACTTTGGAGAGCTGCTGACATGGAGCAGGGAGAGATGAGGCTTGATAATGTGTTCAGTGGCTAGAAGCTGTGACCCATGTGTCTCAGCGGCTGTGGTCAACTTTTGGTCTGACTCCTCTTAATGGTAAAGAGGAAATGGATTGTGCTTTTGTGGATTCACTGTTTCTCATTGCTGGCTGCTTGTTGTCTGGCAGACTGCTGGGTCCCAGTTTGACAGCTAAAGAAAAACAGAAGAATTTAACAATTCTTTAGGCAAAGCAAAAAAATGAAAATCAAATATGTAGTTCAACCACCATGACTACAGCTGTGCTGGGCTTTCTTCCAGCTTGGGCACGGGAAAGGTGTCCACCTGTGAGTGCATGGAGGTAGCTAGAGGCACCCATTTTGAATCTGCCTTTACAGCTAATTTCTGAAAGTCTTTTCATTCAGCAGCATCCCTGCATATGCTTCATGAGCCAGCCCAGCAGGTGTGTGAATGCTGCTTGTTTCCTCTGTCACCTAAAACTTGGCACACGCGTGCAGTGAGAGCTAATCTAGAGTCTGCTGCTCGGCCTTTGTGCGTTAGCATTTCATGTCGGGGTGGCAGGGGACACAAATAACAGGCAGAAGGGATGCAGACAGGAGCAATGACCTTAGCAGGCTGTTTTCCCAAAAGGCCTGGAGCTAGCCTCAGCTCTCAGACACTCACCATTTCCAGTTGGATCAACAGTGAAAACTAACAGTAAGGAAGAGTTAAACATAGCAGATACACTGCCTTGGTGAGAGCAAAATAGCAGTTAAATTTGACACTAAACTTGCTAAATTAGTTCAGCTGAAAGTAATTTTGCAGCAACTGTGTACAAACTCAGCAAGCAGTGGTCCTGCAAGTGAATTTGAATTACTTGATAAGTGCTCCACAAGTCTCTATGTGTTTTTGATTTTTTTGGGGGGAATATCGTTCCTAAATTGCCATACTCTGTTGGTTGTATGCTTCTTGTTTTGGGTGTGTACTTTGTAATTGCGAGTGAAGGGCCAGAATCCTGGCTCTTAACTGAAGGTAGATACCCCTTTTTTGTTGTTGGCTATGAAATTTTCTTGAAGTGGGACAGTGTTTCTGCATGAAGCTATTCAGTGTTGTTTGGAAGGGAGGAAAATACTGCCACGTATCAGCTGTGAGTGTAATAACATCTCTGAATAGGAACGAGCCTCTTGAGTTAATTTCTCCTCCCTTTTTCCTTTCAGGCTTGTTCAGACTGCTCCAGGGTTTCTCCTAGAAACTTATAGCTATTCTTTATAGAAAAGCCTTTTGAACACGTGAATGTCATAGTCGCAGATAAATATTTGCAGCTGAAATGCCATGGGATAGATATTCATAGAAAAAGTGTTTGTGCCTTCATCCCTCATGAGAACAAACATCATGTGGCCTATTTGAATCATCCCAAACAATCACATTGGCTTAATCAGTAAAAATTGCATAATTATTCACTGTGGTTTATAATTAAAGGATAAATGTTTGAAAGAAGCTCCCATGAAGCCTGTGGTGAGGAGTGTTGCGAAGGAAGGGCTACAGAGGGTGGATATGCTGGGTCTCCTCTGCTGGGTGGAAAGCACAGCCCCCCCAATGCAGCCTGAGCCACTGCATGGAGGTCGGAGCATGCCCCCAAAATCAGAAATGCTTTATTTACTGTGCCATGGTGTGCATCAGACTTGGAAATCTGCTTCTTTTTAACTGCCTCATGCAATAAATCACACATGCTGTAAATGATTAATTAGCTTCAACTGTTATCTCTCAGACTGGGTTTGTCCTGGATGGCTCAGGCTAGATCTGTACATACAGCTATGCCATGGTGCTTCCTGAGGGAGCTTTCATTTCAAATCAAAGTACAAGCAGGATGCATAAAAGTGCCAAAAGAAGTATAACTCAGGATGGACTAAGAAAAATAATTTGGGGTTTTTAGGTAATTATGCCAAAAAGCAGCCATGCTGCAGCCTTCCTACCCAGATGAGCTTGAAATGTGGACGTGCGGACAGGCTGCCCTGCCTGGCCCTTTCCCTTCAGCCCTCCTGGCTGTACAGAAGGGGAACATGCTGGGGAAGCTTAGAATCCAAAGTTGAAAGTCTCCCTGCCTTATTCCCCCCCCCCCCCTTTTTTTTTTTTTTTTTTTTTTTGTTTTTGTTTTTTTTTTTTTATGCA
>NW_009626884.1:53618-68418 GCF_000690535.1 Cariama cristata
TTTTTTCTTTTAAAGCAGTGAGTGCTTTTCTCGGCTAAGGCTGAGCAGAGAAGCTGCCAGAGCAGTTCAGTTTGTAAAATCCTATCCACAACACTTGGTTCAGTATCTGTTTTGGTTCTTCGGTGTTGCTTCTAGTACATCTTGGTCTTCTGACAGCCTTCCCTTCACTCAGTGTTTGACTGCACTGGGCACTGATCCTTCTAGAACCAGCCTTTTGAAAGGGTGAAGGGGATTAAAAGGAAAGACTTGTAGTTTTCTTCCTTCAGAGCCCGGCAGCCAGCTGGCTCACCACTACTGAAAGCAATGAAATTGTGCGCTAAGTCTATGCTTGGCTCTGAGCACTAATTCCCTTTCCCCAGTGACATCATTATGCTCATTTGCTAAAATCTTCTTAGGGCCAAGAGGTACCAGAGGGCCCAGAAGGGTGCCTGCTCTCTGCCAGCCCTCCCAGGCCTTACACAGGCAGTTATGCAGCCGGGGCTAATGCTGGGTGGTTAAACAGGAGCATGGTGCTGATACAGGGAACCAGAGCCTGGGCTTGCTTCTACTGCTGAGGTTGTACGGGCAGGGATTACTGGAGGGCACTTGGGAATGCGAAGGCTGCTCCCAGATGTGGAGATGGGGGATTTGGGGAGGGGGCAGGGAGAGATCCATTTTGCTGGGTCAGTCCTGTGTTACCCCTTGCTGTAGGACAGACAACAAGGCATTTCAAAGTGCCTCTATCTGTGCCCTCCAAGGGTGGCAGTGCTGCTACCTGAGGGGACGGGATACCCAAAGACTGCCCAACAGGGCACAGAAATGAGCGTCGGCTTGTCCGGCTTCACTGGAGTCTTGAGTCTCACTTCTGTGAAGCTCCCACTTAAGTCTAGTTGGATGATGACTGAGACATTGCAGGCACAGATAACCGGCAGAGGTTATGGTCAACAGTCACAGCAAAGAGATTTCTTAGATGTTCCACCGGTAATGTCCTGTTTCTCTACAAAACACAAAGTTTTCCTAAGCCCTGCTGTGCCACTTTTTCTTTCACTTTATCAGTGTCAAGTGACTTGGACAAGAAGTTGCCCATGAGCCAGCAATGTGCCCTTGTGGCCACGAAGGCCAATGGTACCTTGGGGTGCATGATGAAGAGTGCGGCCAGCAGGTCAGAGGAGGTTATTGTCCCTCTCTACTCTGCCCTGGTGAGGCCACATCTGGAATCCTGTGTCCAGTTCTGGGCTCCTCAGTTCAAGACAGACAAGGAACTACTGGAGAGAGTCCAGCAGAGGGCCATGAAGATGATGAGAAGACTGGAGCATCTCCCTGATGAGGAAAGGCTGAGAGAACTGTGTCTGTTCAGCCTGGAGGAGAGAAGACTGAGAGAGGATCTCATTGATGGCTTATAAGTAACCTCAAGGGTGGGTGTCAAGAGGATGGGGCCAGACTTTTTTCAGTGATGCCCAGTGACAGGTTAAGAGCCAGCGAGCACAAACTGAAACTCAGGAAGTTCCATCTGAATATAAGAATTTCTATTCTTTGAGGGTGGCAGAGCACTGGAAGAGGCTGCCCAGAGAGGTTGTGGAGTCTCCTTCTCTGGAGATACTCAAAACCCACCTGGATGTCTTCCTGTGCAACCTGCTGTAGGTGGCCCTGCTTTGGCAGGGGAGTTGGACTAGGTGAGCTCCAGAGGTCCCTTCCAACCTCAACCATTCTGTGATTAGTTTGGACCTTTTTGAATTCCTCAGACTTTCTAGTCAGAGATGCGCTGAGGAAATTCACACCCTGAGCCACTGGAATTGCCTTTTACCTGCTCTTCCACCCTCCCTTCACTGGCAACTTATCTATACAGATGAATTCCTGTGGGGTCCTCTTCCTCCCTGTTTGGGGTTCATTGCAGCCCAAGGGCTGTTACCATCTATCTGCTCTGAGCAAGCCTCCCTGGAGCAGATCTCCAGGGTGGTTTCAGCTCCAGCACTACATTTTTTGAATAGAAAAGCCAAAGCGCAAGTGAGAGATGGGTTTCATTCTCCACCATATGCTGCAACCAATTTGCCGAACTTCTCATTCAGGCCAGGCAAAGATCTGTGCCCTGTGCAAAGCTGTGTCCCCAAGTCCATGTGCTAACTGGCAGTTGCGCTCCACCTGCCAGCCCTGTGCTCCTTGTTCCATGTTCATGAATGAATCGGAGAGAAATACAGTACGTTCGTGGCCGATCTGTGAGCTCAAAGGGATGTGCTGTGTCAGATGATCCCTTATGAATTGTTTGCCTGGCACTAACGGGAACATAGCAGCCATGAATGGATAAATATGCCCTCTCCAGGAAAAATTTAGTTCCTTAATGGAGGTGCAAGGGAAGTCACCCATCCTTCTTAATGTTTAAAATAAAAATTGCCTGCTTGTTAGCTGTGATTCATTGTTTTTGCTTGGGTCCTACAAATGGAATGGATTCAGAAGGTTAAGCCCAGATGAGCTCATGCTGTTCAGCTGGATGATATTAAGAGTTAATCCCTTTGCGTGGTTCCATGTTCTGTAATACCTTTCAAGCCTGATGATTGCAGCTGTATTTTAAAAGCTTTTTTAAAGATAATCTGCTGGAAATGTGAAGCTGGTAGAAATAAAAAAAAATATTCTCTTTTTTCCATAGAAAAGACACAGTATTTGTTCCTATATTTAAACTTTTCTTTAAACTGACTTGCAAAACAAATGGAGGATTGGTTACAGCCTTCCAGTGATGACTTGTAAATTCAAATCTATTATAGAGATGTAACTGGTAATGTTTCCCACAAATGCTGCAAGTAATCAAAGGTCTCCTTCACAATTTTAATAACCTGCTTGTTTCCTGGCTACTAAATAACTGTTTTGTTCCCTGTGGTTTTTCTTTGCTTTGTGTTGCTGGCACTTAAAATGGCTGGTTTCTGAGAGCCCATGAACTACTATGTGCTTTAACTGTAGCTTATCAACCAAGTAATTTTATAGCCTTCTGGCTATGAAAAAATTAAATATGCATAACAAATCTACCCTGTAGACCAAAACTCCAAGGGTGTGCTTGGTTGACCTAGGGGTCCCAGCAAGGGTTATTTATTTGATTCCCATGCTAACAGAATGTTTTAGGGATTTGCTACTTATGTGAAATCCTCGTACCAGTTTTCTGAGCCATCTACCAAACAGCTGATCCACTCATCCAGGTTAACCTTCTTGTTTCCATCTGTGTCATAGGGCTTAGAGGATGGAAAGTGGATTCTAAATAACAGACTTGCTCTCTTTGAAGAATTGTGGGAATGCTGCAATGCCCCAAGTGTTTGCAACATGCCTCTGAGCTAAATATCAATTGCAGTATGCTTACTTTTGAAAGAAAAGTATTGCTAACTCTGGCTTTCGATTCCCATGAGTTTTATTTACAGCTTCTGTGTAAAAAAGACAAAAGTCCGTATATGGCAGAGAAACATGATCTAAGCAAATCCCAGTAACGTGAAAATCACAAAGCAGAGTAAAGAGTTTAGTATAGGTAAGCATGCCTGTTCTTTAAGGTCTGAATTGAAATGCAAAACTCTCCAGAACATTGCGGTTTAGATAACCGGCCTCTGTCTGGTCCGTCATGGCCAAGGAGAGTGAGGGAGAAGCTCTTTCGCTTCTCTAATAGTATTTAGTGTATCAGCTGTTACTCTAAGCTCCTTGTGGGCATATGATCTGTGTGAAGAAATGAACTCTGCAGGCACACTGCAGGGATGGCTATTTTCAAGATCTGTGTGATCTGTAAGTCAATCAAGTAATTCTGAGGGCCTGACTTTCAATTTAGGAATGCTTAGGCTTGCCGGTGCCAGGAATGAAGGAGAAAGTAACAGAAATGATGTTTGGAAGGGAACTTAGTGATGGAGAAATAGATGAGAGAAGGAAAAAGCACAGTGTTCTTATGCCATTCATACCTTTCTTTTCAATTGACAGTTTTTTCATGTTACCTTAATTCCTTTCCCACTCTGCCCTCCTTTTCTGCTTCTCATTTGCTTAGGTTCAAATAAACAGTGCTAGAAAACATTGGTCCTGCTTTTTTTCTGCAGAAATGTGTAGAAGAGAGTTTCAGGTAACTCAGGTCTAGGCTGGAATCTGTGTGACTAAAACAGGTTAACAGTATGGAGATTTGGCCAAGAAAAATATTGGCTGGTCTGGTGTTAGAGAAAAGTTGGTCTTAAAGTTCATGAATTTGGCTCAACAGGGCCAAAAGGGAGGTCATCTGTGCTAAACATGAGACTTTGCCTTATTGTTTGATCGGAATAGTTCTCAAGGTTTAATCTTTCAGTTTGTCCTCTCTCGTGTAGGCTAAAAAGCTTCCTAGTTGAGGCTGAACTGAGATTTGAAAAATATGTTAGTTCTCCACTGTCCCTCTGAATGACCTTTGGCAAATCTGATCTCAGTGCCTCTGTTCAAGACAAACAGTGTGCCTCTCCCAGGAGTGGGAGAGGTAAGTCACTAATGTTTACAGCATCTGAGAGTTTCAGAGGAATGAGGAGCATACAAATGCCTACAGAGATGGGCAAACTTCTAGCACTGTAAATTGGAAATACCATCCTTGTGTGTGATATCTGTTAACTTGTGAATTGCTTTAAACGAGCATGGCTAATGTCTGCTTAGTTTTCATATAAAGCAATAGTAACGTGAGCTGTGAGCCTAAATTAGACTGTGTCAAATGTTTGTCAGTAATGTTATCCATGCTAGTACTAGCCAGGTTTTTTTAGCAGACTCTTCTGTGGAGCACCTGCATTGTCACCACCCTAACAAGCAGCTCATCAGCTTGTTCTTCATATCTCAATCTATAGCCTACATTGCCCCAAAGCTACCACAAAAATTGGCTCAGTGAGATGAGAAACCAATCCATAAACTTTAAGTTGCCATACTGTGCTGGCAGGATGGGTACCCAGAACCTAGTTCACCAGCAATGTGCATCTCACTGGGTGGCTGGGTAAAAGCATTTAGGAAGTATGAAATACGTAGGTGAAGGGTCCCTGCTGCTGTACTTTTAGTTAAACTTGGAGCTCCAGGAGGTACTGCTGCCTGCTGAGCACTCAGCACATCAGCTCTTTATTTCAGACCATACTTAGAGAAGGATGGGGGAGTTCTCCAGAGAAGCAAGCTTCAGGAGGTACCAGCCCATCCCCTGCACCTGGAAATGAAATGTGTTGCATATGAGTGAAAACAGAGAAGCACATCTGGAAAAGGAAGCAGAACTTTCTGCCTGCCCAATTTATAGAAGTGATGTTTTTGTTATTTAACAGGAGGGGATTTTCACATTAAGATTTACTGGAAAAATGCTTCAGCACACTATGCCAGGGGAAGGTGTAGATAATGAAGCTTTTTCAGCTCTTGCTGGCCAGATCTGTGGTTTCTGTTATGTTCTGAGGTGTGGACTCTCCACTGCAAGATCCTCAAAAGCGAAGGAAGGAATAAACTTAGACAATCAAAGCGTTTTTGTAGTACTGGAAGTTTAGATGTATTTTTTTAAAATGTGAGAAAGCAAGAGTTATATCAGGGGTCAGAGCTGTAAGTCTTACTCCAACCATCATGCATTTTGGCTGCAGTAGTAGTTAAACAGTTTTTAAAAAAGTCCTCCTATGAACTTGGTTGGATAATGACTTCTTCAAAGGAAATCATGTTCCTCTAATTTGCTGAACTTCAAGTACACCAACAAAACACTGAACAAAAGCATACTTTGCTTGTGATCTCAAAAAAAAAAAAATCTGTTGCCAACACAGCTCTTAAGAGCTTCTTAAAGCTATTATGGATTACAGCAATGTCCTGGTTTACAGACAGGTTAAAAGACAAAGTGATTAAAAGCTTTTTAGTTAAATTTCAGCGTAAAGCTGTGTTAATTATGACGTACTTCAAGATTTTGTTGAGGCCTAGGTTAAATTACACAGTAAGTAAGAAGCAATATTTTTTGAGGTTAAGCAGGATGGAGATGATAGGAACTCCAAGGAGCTTTCAGATTTCAGTGCTTTCCAATGGCAAATTAAATACAGAATCAATAAATGCTATATAATGCCAATGGGAAGAATTAATTTAAAGCATGCAAGACTTCTGAAGAGTTGTTAACCGATTCATGAATGATTTGGGGAAGAAGGCTTGGATATTGCTGTGCATTGCTTAGCAAACTTTGTGTGACAGGTCAAAAGAAAAAACAAGTGACTAGCATACATGGGACAGAAAACAGGACTGAATGTGTGACAGAGGATGTGAATGCTCTCACCTGATGCCACTTTTGGTCCTCAACAGCCTGGGACGTGCATTAGAAACCAGGGACTTAAGCTGGAAAGGAACTCTAGAAGCTCTCACAGTGAACCTGTTATTGAAACAGTTTTTTTCAATAAGATGAACTATAGGTAGGAAGAATATTTTTCTACCCCTCTCCTGGTTTTACTTTATTATAATCTGGTTTCTTGCCTGAATACCCTGGAGTACAGCTGAGATGTGATTTGGGGCTGGCAATTGTCCTGGGAAGTTTAAGTGGCTGTGTTGCTATTAAATAGAGATTAGGTAACTCAGAGAAGGATGAGCACGGCTTCCCCGTCTGAACCCTGGCCGTATTTCAGCTAGGCTCATGCAGTCCCGGTCTGCTCCCCTGGTCCCCATTACCTGCCTGGGACAGAGCCACCCCTGAAGGCATGAGGAGAGCTGGAGCGTTGGCCCTACTGAGCCAGGCTTGCTCAGGAGGGGCTCACCTCCAGTACACACCAGTAGTAGAAAGACTGGGAACTGCTTCTTTGGGCTGACACTTCTCCAGCTGCCTTAACCTTGTGCCTGCTGGCAGTCTTTTTAGGTGCTTCTAGGTAAGTGATGCCCAGTACCTGCTCTCTGTTTTTTCTTCTTTTCCTGCCACCCTCAAAGATGAAATATGGAAGATGAGGTATTTTACTTAAGGGGCCTTATCCTTCCAAATTCTGGCATAGATGTGCTGGGAGGGAAAACCAGAATCCTGGTGGAGGATCACCCAAGATCTGGAAAGCTAACAGTTACCTGTGATGGTCAGGAAGCTTTCCATTCTCTGGAGATAAAGGGTTAAAAAAAAAAAAATCTTTGTAGCTGGCAAAGGCTGTGACAAGACCTCCACCTTGCTGCTTGCTGGAGCTTCTCCCCTGCTGACGGAGACTTGCTTCAGGCCCATTGCTGGCTCTGGCAGCGCAGCTCAGGGATCCCTGTGGATCCTGGCAAAGGCAGCACCTTTTCAAGGTGCCATCTAAGGACCCAGTTCAGCCAGTGGTTGCTTTGGGCTTCAGCAATTCCTAAGGTCATGACTTTGTTACAAAATGCCAGTCCCATGACTGTTTACAGCATGGCTCACAAGATTATATAGGGAACCAAAGCCAGATCTTTGGGGTTTTACCCTAATCATGAGGACATAGTTAAAACCCACTGTCTGACAGGGCTAGACCATGGTGTAACACACTTGGCAGTAACGTGTTTCCCTGATGTGCTTTGGAAGAAGTAGTAAGCAAGGCTGGTCTTTTTTGTGTTAAATCTCCCTATGATGTTTTCCTCTTCTGTCCCTATCTCTGTGCTGATGGCGAACTCTTGGTGAAGTATTTTGGCTTTGCTTTTGTAAGCTGTAGACAAAAATGAATTGCATGTCATATCACTGAGTAGGCAGAGCTTTTTGGTATCGTTGCACAGCGACAGGTTTCCCTGGGGTGTTTGGATTGCACACGTGTCCTGAGCTGGGGCAGGCCTCTGAACGCACAGGGACACTTCAGACTTCTGCTTGGCTTTCATTATTTGACACGAGTGTCCAACAGCCTGCGGAGCTTTTTCCTGAAACAGGGAAGAAAATGTAAGAGGAGAGGTCTGCCTTTACCTTCACCTGCTTGTGCCGGGGATGGTAATCCCAAGACAAAAGCAGATGCACTTGCAGTATTGCCTGCCAGCCCAGCAGTGAGGTTGTGCTGGAGCCCTGGATCAGGAGCTCAGCCTGATAAATGTCTTGCTCTGCTTGGTTGGTGACTCTCTCATGAGTCAAGCCAGTCACGCCAGCAGTTTGTAGGGAGAGGTAAAGCCTAGGATAGACGGATTAATACAAGCTGTGGGAAGGCTTCTTCCTGGGCTTGGAAAGCAGCCATGAAATTTGAGCAGAGGGCAGGCTGAGAGCAATTGCTCAGAGTTTACCTTGATCATATTTTTGTGGTACGTTAAAGCCTGCTGGATCAGGGATAGCTATTCAGCTATGCATGGAGGTGACTGTTCCTGTCATCTGATGGCAAAACCTGGAGCAGGTGAGCCCTGTTGAGTCAGCCCGTGGGCCAGCCAGGTCTGTCCTGAGCCTGAGCACAGCCAAGGCACAGCCCCCTTACCAGGGCAGGCAAAGCAGCGTGCCCCCGAGAGAGCAGCCTGGGCTGCAAATCAAAGCAGGACACTGCTCAAAGGTGGCCCGGGCCTGAGGGCTTGCTGAAAGGAAAGTGCTTCACGGGTTGCAGGGAGAGCCTGCAGGAGTGGTGAGGGGCTCCCTGCCTGCCTGCCCACCCAGGGATCGTCTGGGTCTCCAGCTGTGGACAGTACAGTTCATGGCAGAAGAACTTCATACATAATAGCTACTGAGAAATTTCTCACTTAAAGGTTTCACCGTAGAAAGGGAGAAGGAGGGAAGATCAGGTTATGATGTGATTCCCATACATTCCTCCTTGAGGAGGAGGAGGATGGAGCAGACAAATACCTAAGGCTTTCACCATTCCTTCCAGGTGACTAAGCAGCAATTTTATTTTTAACAAAAGCTAATGCTAGGAAAGTGAATAGAGCTGATGATACATCTGAGAGCGCTTTGTGTCACTTCCTGCATTGTGAAATCTGCTTAGGCTTTGAGAGATGCATTGCATTGCCTTGTATTGATTTTTCTACTTCGGGTTGAGTGTGCTTGTTAGCTTTCTCTGCTGTGACAGATTAGGTCATCTCTGCTGAAGGTCACTGATGGTTTTTCAGCATCTTTTTCATTACTGGAGGTTGGGGTTTTGGCTTCCCTGTCTGTGCTTGTTTTGGCCAGCAGAGGGTACTAAATGAAAGGTTAATACTGAAAAAAATCTTTTGCTGTCAGGCTGAGCTCAAAGTTGAGGATAAAAGCTGCACTTTTGATAACAGAGAGGCCTATAACGGACAAAAAGCAATTAGAAATGCTTATATCCTCAAATTGCCTTTCTAAGCAAATTTGCTTTGTTTTATGATTAGAGCGTTTGAATTTAAAACTTGACAGTCTTGTAAACGACTGCCGTTTTTATTCAGGATTCAGTTAGTAATGTATGTTGTTTCATATCCTTGATGGCATCTTTTGTTGAAATGAATAAATGCTAATAATTAGACTTTTGGTAAAAACAAAGCCATAAAAGCAGTCATGAAGTGATTTCATTATTTAAAAAAAAAGGAAATTACTTTAAAGAATGTAGAGCTTAAGCCAGTGCTTGAAAGCATCAATAGAAAGTATTTATCCTCTAAGATTAACGTGGAATTTCCACCCACTATTTTTATCTTCTTGCCACTTCACTTTCTCTTATGTCACAGCTAGTGTAATCCATCTCTCATTGCCAGATGTTGTCTGCCCTGGATTGGCAGGGGCGTTACACCCCCTTACTCCACCTCTTTTCAGACAGGCTTTTTGCACAGGCTTGGATAAAGATCGTGCCCTGCACTGCCTAGCTTATTGCTGCTTCTTTCTGTAAGGCCTAGGCAGGGCCTCGCTCTGTTAGTCACTGTTTCAACAGGTAAATGCTTTGAGGTCTGTGTCTGGGAGGACGGGCAGACTGCTGCCGCTGAACTCTCGGAGGTGCCAAGAGGTGTGGGGGGCATCCCACCCTTGGGTCACTGGCTGGAGCAGGCGGCAGTCCTCGCCAGCTTCTTGTAGCAGGGAAATCTCCACCTACTCTGCTGTCCCACATCTTAGGACAGAAGTGTTGGCCAGCTGACGTGGTATTTATGAAGTTTGTTACAGTGGTTATGCACAGTGTCGCTACTAGTGAGCTTCGGCGGCTCCTGAGATGTTGTTGGGGTCCCTGGGCTGCCCCGGAGAAGAGCTCCTGCGCTTCTGGGCCGCCTGCACCGTGTCCCTGCTGAGCATTCTCGCTGTGCGTGGCGGTGGCCGCCGGCAGCTCGGACGGGGTCTGGAGCGTGGGGACAGCGGGGGCTGAAAGCAAGGCTGCAGGCAACAAGTCTGCCCGTTTTGGCTCATTCTGTGATATCCCCATGGATTTTAGGTTTTTTCCGCACCCCGCAAGACAAGGTTAATACTTTAGTATTTGACTGCAAAGTTGTGACCTGCATTCATATTCTCAAGAAAATACGTTATTGCTATTTTAACTTCTCCAGTCCAACCTTGTGTTCCCATCTGGAAGGAACTATGTGTGGAAAAGTGAAATACAATTGTTACCAGGAAAAAAAAAAATAAGACTTTCAGAATACATTGTTAGAAAAAACATGTTAGGAAGAAATAATGGTGGCATTTTTCATCTTGAATTCTAAAACAATTTTATGTTATATCTGGGAAATACTTTCTTCCATCTAGCATAAGAATGATATTTTTTAAGGTGTATTTCATACATAAATGTATTTATCCTTTTGTCTTCATGTTTTATATGTATAATGCTAATATGAATAGTAAAACTGATAATCAAGCATTTATCGGGAAACGCAATACGCAATTTAAGATTGAAATCAAATGTGACTGAAATGCAGAATTGAGGTTCAAAGCCCAGATGGACACTGTCACTTCTCATATGACTTACGATACCACCTCTCTATTGCATGTTATTTGGCAAACAATACATTATCAATAGTGTATGGAGCGTGTTAAATTACGAATGAGTGTATGCATCTGCAGAAATGTAGTATGCGGGGGGAACCACAAGCGTTGCATGCATTTCCTGAGCACAGTACTCCGCACCTTTCACCCTCTAAGCTGCAACCAAATGTGGAAAATTACAATCCTTAAGGAATTTGTTTTAGAAAGTGATGAGGGAGTGAAAGAGGTGTTATAATGGAAGCTGGAAGTCAACCTTGACAATATGAAGCATGTGTCTGCTAGCTGGTGACATGTGACAATGTTCTTTAGAAACCTACCCATGATCTCCACCTGCTTATCCAATTTCTGCCTGCTTTCGCCTTTACTGTGATGTGACTGCTCTCTGTCCTTGCCTTCTGGAGTCCTTTTCCTCCCAGCCTGGCCCTGGGGCTCTCTCTTTTTCTCTAGTAATTCTCCCCATGCTGCTAAAGCCTCTCAGTGCCCACAGAGCTCATGTCAAGCACACCCTCTTCATCCTTCTGGGCCAGTCAGCTGCCTTCCCCATCCCTCCCTGTGCTCTTCCTCCCCAAACCTGTCCTTTGCTCTCTGTGGTGCTGTCCTTGCCTAGCCCTTTGTCTGCCCTTCAGCAGCATCTGCTGGAAGATCTTTCTCTAATGGTTTGAGAGGCTGCTGGCAAGATCGCAGGAGTTTTGATCCCATTTTCTTCCTCCTCTACAGTTTTGCTGCAGGAAATCTTGCCTGCAAAGCCCCAGGCAACCACTGTCTTTATGCACACACTTTCAGCATCCTTCTCCTTCCATTATCCCCTCCCTCCAACTGAAAGCCTTGGCCAGTCCTGCTGGCACCGTGTTAGTGTCCACCTCAGCATAACTTTTGAGCTTTTTCTTTCTGACTACTGCAGGCATCACTGCTGTCCTGCTGTGACTCAGGGTGATATCCACATCATCCAGACCCCTGCAAATGTCCTTATACCGTCTACATTTCACAAGCTGACCTTGAAGGAAAGCTGTAAAGGATACAGTCCTTTCCATCCACACTAAACCTCCTGCTGAGACTGTAACTCTTTCACATCTGTTACTGTAGTGTGCGCCTCTCCATCCTTAACAAACCTTCCTGCACCCTCATGGCTTGCCAAGGCAAGGACTTCATCTTGTTTTAAGTCTGTTTTGAGTTTCCCATCTTTCGCCCCTCCCTGCTCTAGCACATGAGAGTTATTGATCTCTCCTTTGACCTCTTTTACAGTCTAGTGCCTCTGACCCCTTTGCACTGAGATGACAAACCTTGCTTCTGAGTGGCCCACAACAACAACTTTAACCATCCCTTTGGCTGCCAGGGTCTCGTTATGTTTTACTTCAGTACAACAGACTTCTTAAATTCCTCTGGGCTTGCCATAACAAACATCAGTAAAAATTCTACTAAAACTGTCCATGTGAATCTCTATCTGAATCTCTTCCAAACTGTCCTCTGTCTCAACAAAAAATGAAGAGGTTTAAGACAACGCTGCTGGTGTGTTGAGATCGCTGCCTGTCACAATGAGCAATGCTCTTTCATTGTTTTTGTACTCCTGTGCTTACCTCTGTCACTTATGTCTTGTTTTGTACTAGATTTAAGCCTCTGGCAGACAGAAAGGCTTAATGGTTTTTGGCTGCATTATACCTCCTTCTAACTAATAGCTAGAAAACGCAAGAGTAATGGACAAAATGAACCCCACTACTATTTATAAAATGAGCACCTAACCAAGAATAGAGGAGTTTACCATATAAACCTCTATAGCTACAACTGCCTTTGCTTGTTTGCAGCATAACCTCCTCGGAGATACTACATCAAGGTATGAATTGGGAAGATTATCTACACTGCCTTGCATCACCGCCTCGGATAGAACAGCCCTGTGTTTGAAAGGTGGGTTGACAAAGTGAAAAGTGAAAACGGAGTGCTTGCTTTAGAAAACAGCACCATTATGCCATGTTCTGACTCTAAAAAACCAGGGTGCTTACCTTGTGTATAAACCCACTTGCAGAGTCGGGGCCTTGAGCCACTGAGTGATGTTTAGATATTACTTAATAGTACTGCTGTATTATATATTAAGCTATGACATACCTCCTTAAGGATTTGTACTGTTTTCTGTAATAATTCTTGAATTTCCTAGTTTTATTTGCCTCTTTCAGAGATCTTTCTCTGGAGATCTCTATACAACTCAGATAAAAAATAAAAAAAATTAGGAGCTTCAATAATTTTTAAACCTGTTTCTAACCCTGTTTTCCCTCAGTTATTTGTGCTAAGTGTTCAGTACTGCTCTAGAATGCTCAGCATGCTGAGCAGGTCAGATGGATTCTTCTAATTCCTAGATTTTCCGAAGACTTTCATAGCATTGAAGCCACAATTCTCTCTAAAATCAGTAAGAGCTGGCTGACTGCAATTCCATGTAATGCTGCCCTGAAAGTGCAACTGTAGCTATTGTTTAATACTTCAATAATATTTTTCTGCCTTTGGTTCTTGGGAGCAGATGCAGGTTAATTAAACTATAAACTGAGCTTGCAGTAAGTGATTATCATCATTATTTATTCAGGATTAATAAGGGTAGTGAAAATGACCCCTTTCCATATGGTGACAGAAATTGTCTGTATATCTGTACACTCAGGAAACAGCAACATAAAGCCATGCATACAGTCTGCCATAAATCTTAACAGCTGTGCCATTGATCCTCATGTGCAGCATAATACAGCTACATACAAAATAAAGATTCATCGTAGAGAACTTTGAGGGCCATGGTGTATGCCTGGTATGTCAGCAAAGTTCAGCTGCAACACTAGAAGCTTTCATGTGCCAGGAGCACAAGATGAGAAGGGAGTAATGGTATCTAGTCTAGTGTCACGTAATCACAGACAGCCCCGTAATTGGTGCTGCTACTCCAATCTTGTTTTTTCAGTTTGGACTAGACTTTACAGCTGGTCTGCTGTCTGAGGAGGTGGAGCTGAAACTGGAGCAGTCCTGTCCTGCTCCCATTAGAATCAATCAAAATGGTGGCAAAGACAGCAGTTAGCGCGTTTTGCCTCAGCTGTGACTTCAAATCCTGAGCTAATGTGAAAAAAAGCAAATGGAGCCACTTAGTAAAAAAGCAAATGGAGGCACTTAGTGCGGCGAGGTCCATACAGCACCTATTCCATGCACTGCAAACCACTTTTCAGTATCTTTAAAGGGCTTTGCACTGGCAATGAGAGATCGCAAGTGTGGTGCATCAAGGAGGAACGCCTGCTCTAAGCAGGTGCTTATGCCTGCAGTAGTGCCTGAAGGAGAGATTTCACCCACTAAAACTGGTTTGAGAATACAGACCCACTTAGCCAGCTGCCAAGGCCTCTAGTTACCTTCATTTCCCATCTGGAAGGGATTTGAACCAGTGACATAAGGGTAAAAAGCTTGCTATCCTGTTACACATCCCCTGAAACTTCTGTTTCACCACCTCTCCTTACTGGTAAAGCTTTCTCTTTAACTGTTACCTCTCGCATCCTATCTGGATGGGGAGGTCTTACAGCTCTGGCCTTAAAATTCATGCAGTTTTACAAATCAGTTACATTTCCAGACAATCAGTAATGTTTCTAAAAATGCCTGGCTGTCTTGAACATCCAGGCAGGAATTAGCCTAGAGATATCTTTTAGTCTAATGAGATAATTGCCCAATACTGTAAAGGCAACTAAGGATGCCCCGTCCCCCATTTGTCATATTATTCGCATGTATTTGGGTAACATAATTAACATAATGCACTAAGTAGCTGTTGATGCTAATTACAAGGCTGCATCTGGAAATACTTGTAACATCTATTTTTGTTATAATATTTCAATTTGAAAAACAATCAATTTTTAGAGTAATAGATAAATCATCATTTTTCAGCTCTGAGAAGAGAATGTATGAACAGCCCCTTGGGATTTTTCTATTAAAAGAAGCTTTCATAGTCCATGCCTCAACCTTTGATTGCAAGGCATAATTAAGTACTCTGAAGTATCAGTAATTCAGCAGACAGTGAAAAGAAAGCCGCCCCCCCCACCCCCTTAAATTTTTTTTACTAAA
>NW_009626884.1:68449-76239 GCF_000690535.1 Cariama cristata
AAGTCTTCATCTTGTAATGTATCTTTTGTGTAATTAGGGTAACTTATTGTTACATTGAAGACATGGTGTCAGGTGCACTGCAGACTCTGTCCTCTTAAAGTACTACTTAACACTCCTGTTCATGCATGCAATAAAATTCTGTTACAGTGCATGCTGTTAAACTGCTCCCTTCATTAGTAAGAAACAGCAATTACTCCACAATAGTCACTACTACATTTTACATCTATTCTTTTTTGTACACCTCACTAGGAACCTCTCAAAAACAATTCATACCAATTTGGGTATCCAGTAAACTATTTGAGTCTTATTTAACAAAAACTGAAAAGCAATTTATGAGAGACATAGGAGATGACAGTGTAAATTACATTTAGAAAATGTTTTTCTTATGTCTAAAAGATTTTATTTAACATAAATTAAAGGAAACCAAACAATTCTAGACACTTTGTTTTGCAGCTGGAATATTTTGCTTATTACTTTTAATAAGCAAGTGTTAGAAGTAATGTTTTGCTTTTTACTTTGTTAGTGTAATGCCAAAGACTCTGTTAAACAATTTATGCTGGAGTTTTAGTAGCTTATGAAATATCAAGTCAAGGTCCCTTTCCGTCAAACCCTAAATCTGGTGTGAACTGTTATATATGAGGCAGCAGTTGTGAGGGAACTTGGTTTCTGTGGAGAAAGCACCACTGACTCTTGCAGTGATTATTCAACCTGTGCTCCACAGTTCCTTGCCTAGGGATCACACACTGCTTAAACGTACATATATCAAATACGGTGTTCAGCAAGAGTCAGAGAGTGGGTTGCTGACCTGTATTGTGATTTTTGTGATGTAGTCCTTCCGATGTACTGCCTTTGCTGATGATCAGCAACATAAACTGGTTTGTGTTTGGTATAGCAGGGCTTGGTGCTAGGGAAGGCTGTGCCCTCTGTGCTATTACCATACAGACTTGGGAGCGAGCGGGAGCTTGCTATGCTTCCCTTAGTCAGCCACATTGCTGTGAAGCTGTTACCTTGGCCTTGTTGCACTGAGGAACATGGAAATTGCTTATTTTGCCAAAATCAGAAGTTTCACAAACTGCAGAAACGTGCCCGACCACTGTGGTGTACAAGTGGCTAACGGGCTAGAAGTCTGCCTCGAAGTGTGTAAGGGAGACATGGATATGCTCTTAAAGCAACAAGAAAGGGTAAATACGGGAAAGTCTTGGCTGCAACAGTGTCTTGTTGAAATATTCTTGTGGATGCTTAGGAAATGTGCTAAGCGTCCAGTTAAATAACTAATTTTTAAAAAAAAATTTAATAGTGTGGACAATCTCCATCCTGGGATAAGTAAGCAGGTCAGATTCCCTGATTTCAGACCCCAGCAGAGAGCTCGGGGACTCTCAGTATGTACATAAGAGGAAGCTATAGCAGGTCTGCTGGTAATTTCACTTGTTTACGTGGTTAGAGGCATTTCAATTGGGAAACAATTGCTTTCCCTTGAAGGGGAACAGCACAGGATTTTTACAGGGGTTAAAGCCCATAGGCCTGTATTTTGCCGAGAGATAAGAGTGAGCAGCTTCTATTTATGCCATGCAGCTGTTGAAATGAGCACATTGCTGACCGGAGGCCTCAGCACAGCTGCTTTAAGTAGCTTATTGAATCTGAAGCTTTGCTGTTTACTGCTGCCCTTTTATTCCTTCTCAAAACACAGACAGAAAAATCATGTTTGTTCTCACAGAATAAATACCTGTTCCACTCTTTCTCTAGGAAAAAATTCACTTGCTTCTGAAAAGCAGTGCGGGAAGTCAAATAACAAGCACGTAGACCTATCCCAGTTTTCCAAGGCCTGGACAAAGTGACAACCATGTGTGCAGGGAGAGGTCAAGCCCTATTCTCAGCCTTCAGGGTAGGCAGTCAATACTCAGACACCATATCATTTTATACAGCACCCCATACCACACTATATTTCTTCCCCAACATCAGCCAGGACCCCTCACAGAAGAGCCCTAGGCTCTGAGGGCCCCCCAGTAAGAGCCAGCACGGCGAGCAGACTGGCCGAGGTGATGCTGCAGCTGGGGTCAGCCTTCACAGCGCCCAGCGGTGCCCCTTAGGAACGGGTCCTTTTTTCCCCTCAGGGACAGTTAACTTCCTTGCTGTCAGTCACTCCACACATGAGGGTAGGGTTGTTGCTTGTTTGCTTTTTTTTTTTTTTTTTTTTTAATGGCTCCCTCTCATTGACGTAGCAGTGGATAGAGGATTTGGAAGTAGCACAGAAACCAACCTATGGGGGGGGCAACCTGGAGCTGCAACTAAGGCACTGGGCATCTCTGAGCCCAGCCTGGGCAGGGCAGGGTGGAAGATACAGGAGGGAGGGTGGAGGTCAGTACATTGAACTACTGCTGTTCTTCACCTCCTCAGTAGATATTAGAAGCAGAGTAGATGCTGAGATGCCCCAAGGTGGTTCCAGTTTGTACTGGCTGTGCAGAATCTGCATTATGACCAAGTTTGTAAAAACAACTTCAAAGCACAGAGGTTTTACATGGCAACCTCTTTTCCCTGCTCCTTTCTCCATGTGGAGCCTGGAGAAGCTGGTTTCCTACAGTCTTCAATACATGTACATAAAATGCTGCAGCACTGGTTAGTGCGTCATAGGCATGTAAGAAAATGGGAACAAAGGAGATTTCAATTCTATATGAAACTCAATAGAATAATTAAATCTTGTGCTGCTGAGGCAATGTATAAATAAAAAATGTAGGCTGTCACCTGTACTTTACACTTATTCTAAAATGTGAAATTATTAAGTAGAGCACATCAGTTTGTGAAATGATTTTATTACAGATATCTATGTACAATGTGAATTCAAATCAAAACAAATGGCTACTAAGGAGCCAGAAAAAATGGAGTTCCTGTATAAGCTTGTGAAAAAAGCTAGCCTTCGCTTTTATTTTAGATATGGGCCTAGAAACATCATAAAAGCTAAACTGAATAGTACATAATGAGTAATTTCAATCACACTGTAACTTTATCTAAAATTGAGGAACCATTTAAATATCTTTCCAGAGAAGAACACCCCATTCTTTTGTGAAAACAGGGTTTCAACAATAGCAATACTTTAATGAAAGACCTTATTGAGAACTGAAATTAATTACTCAACTGCATAAAAGGACTTATGATGAAATTAATACAGTAGAAAATTTGTAATGTTAATTCAAATCTAAATTGACTATGAAAAAAAAAACAACTTCAAAGGAACTACTCCAATGGGAATCTTCTGCTGACTTCAGGAGGCATGAGTAGGGCTTATAATTATAGCAGATCTGTAAGAAATGACTGAAAAGAGACAAGCAATAAAGGAGTACATCAGTGTGCACGTCCCAGTTCCTGAAAGTAATGTGGGATTGGGCTCCAGATGTTGTTCTCCTTGTGCAGTGGCTGCATGACCACCTCTACAAGTTCCCCAGCACAAGGGCTACATTGGGCTGATGTGCCTGGCTCTCCGCCGGGCCCCACAGCAGCTCTGAGCCCAAGGAAGTGCTCTTAATTGTTAATCATCCAGGGTGGGAAGAAGATTGACTGAAGTCTGTACACCAGCAGGTAGAGCTCCTACAAATTACAGGCCTTAATAATGTCAGGATGGATAGTTTCAGATTAACCAGGGACCTGGCAAGCGCTAAGCTGTTTTCGGGCCACCTTGGCTTGACCCTAGGGCTTCCCCAGCTTGTGCAGGGCAAAACTGCCCATGGACCAGCAGCGAGTCCCATGTGCCCACAGTGTAAAGTGTCTATGAAGTGTAGCCCAGGATCTGCCCCCTCTGTTGCAGTTGCAGGCTCTGCCTCAAGATACGCAGGTTGTAAGACTGCTTTGGCACTCTAATATCATCTGTGTGCCAAGGATTTATACATCCTAGCATCGCTCTGCGTGTAAAGCCCATGACGGTGCCAGGTTATTGATGCAACTTATCTGTTACTTGAGGCAAAAATCCCTGTCATTGAGGTGCTCGCAAGTGGAATAGGAAGAAGTGACTCATCCCGAAATCTCCAAAACCTGATATATCCCATCAGTACCCCAGCAAATGCAATAGAAAGCCAACAGGAACAGAGCATTTCTTCAACAGCTCTGCAGTATTCCCGTGTTTGTAAGGCACTCCATCAAAATGCCCTACATCGGCTCCTGCTGTTTGAGATCCAGATGGTCATTTAAGACTGCGCTAAAGATTGCCTGTGCGCAAGGGGAGAGGGCTTGGATGCAATGGGAAGTGTTAATCTCACATCCCTTGGTACTGCTTATAGACTGGGAAGAAGCAGAGCTGGGGTAGGTAGATGCACATACCAACAGGAGTTTGTGGCACGGGGTACTTGAAAATAAAGCGTGGTTATGCTGTTCATTTAGTATTTCTGGGCTAGAACTTACATGGTCTACTTCAGGCTATTATACAGCTTGAGACAGTTACAAAAGGATGAAAATGGCTATTCTGAATAGAAAAAGCTCCTAAACTATAATTACAGCATCACTATTTAGATATGGCAATTAAGCTACAAATGTCATTGCAGTAACTCAAGAGCAGATGCGCAGCATACTGTGTTCAACGTGCTAACTGCTGAAACTTGTTTTTCCTTTTCTCCTGGATTTTTTTCTCCCCTTTGATTTAGGCTGGGTTTGGGTTTTGGGTATTTACAAGCAACTCCCATAAACTGTCATATAGCGAGGCAGAATTACCCCTGATATGCAATCACCACACTGTGTGTAGCCAGGCTTAAGCTAATAAATGGTGCCATGAAGAAACAGGTTAGCTGCACCATTAGTCTGCTTTGTAGCCTAGGTTGAAGCAACATTAATGGTTTGTGCTCCTCCAGCCCTCCAGAGTTGCATGGTGCCCTTGGGAAGGTGATGTTTGAGAGGCTGAGTACCTTCACAAGGTAACAGTATATTCAGTATACACCCAGCTCTTGGGGCTACTGGACAGCAACTTACCCTCCTTGCTTTTTCTTTAGGTGGCCAGGAGGAAACTTCAGCATCCACTCTGTGCTCTTCCTGAACATGGTAGTTCAGAAAGGAACTCCCCCCATAGCAAGATGAAGTAATACATGTAATATTCTGAAGTGGCTAGGATTAGGCTTCTGGCACAAGAAGCCTGTTTCTGTGCTGGCTTGGAAGCTGCAAGAGTGATAAGAAATGACTAAGACAAAAAAATAAATGACCCTTGCTGTTTGGCTGTGACATGCACATTCAGCGCAGCTGGCCGGGTCCCTGGAGGGTGGCTGTGTCCTTGCCTTTCCGCAGCCTGCCTTGTGAGTACTCGCATTTGAGGCCAAGGAGACTTTTAGGTGCCACAGGATAAAGACTTTGAAGAAATGGCTGTTATTACTGTTCTGATTGTTCTTATTACTGTCATAATTGGATGACGGTAAGAGCTGAAAGCCTGAGAGATTAACTCATCGATACAAGTTTAGGTAGCTTCTTGAATTTTCAAGCTATACAACAGGCAAAAGTCAGAGTGAAAAAGAGAAGCTGGTTTATGAATCAAACCGGGCAGGAGTAGAGCTCAATGTATTCTAGCCTGCAGCTGGGAAAGCTGTCACAGACTGAAGAGGGGAAAAAAAAATTTAAAAATTGGTTTGATTAGTTTTCCATCAAGGTCCTGTGACTGCTATCCCTTGTATTAAACATAAGGACAATTCTGTAGAGTTTGCAAGTTAAACTTGTGCGGTAAACATTTTGTTTATTGATGCAGAATTTGCTGGATGCCCTTACACGGGTCCATTTCAGTCTCATGAGCACATTAAAATGTATTTTAGACTCCTATCTATGGTGCTCAGATACCAGGAAAATTCCTCTTGGATCCCTGGGGTATGACTCCCTCATTTTGCAGTGTCATCCTGCGATGCATCATTCTGCTACATCGCTGCGGACAAATCAATTTCCTGGCCCTCTCAGTTAACCCACGTGGCTCTGATACCTAGCTCTTCCTTAGCACATCGAGAATTTTTTCCACTCTCATGACAGTACAAGAGGAGCGTTCTGCTTCGGAAAAGACGTCATGATGGTGAATGATGCACAGGCAGCACTGCAGGGCTGGATGGTGGGATATGGCACGTGGGATCACAACATCTATAAAATGTTGCTGTCCTGTGGAAGTAAAAACTACATCACTTCAGAAATGGGACCGATGTGAGGTTGGCTGCTGCCTCACCCACGTTGACACCATGTAACCCTGCTGCCAGTTGACTAACATGTACTAGGAGTACTCTAATAAGTAGTGCTGTTGTTTTAAATGTTTTCAGTACCACTGTGAGAGAGAGAAACAGGACTTTACATGAGGATAAGAGAGATCAGGTCCTGGCCCGGTATCTCTTGGTGAATACTTTGTGTAAATTTTCCACTGCTTGTCATCTTTTCACCTACACTTCCCTGCCTCTGAGGGTGGGAGCACACTTTTGAACTAAGGCTTTCTGCAAGGAAAGGGTCTGCTCATCAGAGGTGTGTTTACATGGGAAAGAGCTAGGTTTCATACCACCTGAGAATTTGACCTTGTACACTTAAACTGTGTTTTCACATGCATAAGTAAATACTATTGTAAATAATAGTTTAGACCTTCAGTAAACATTCATTCCTGTGGCCTAGAAAGAAAAGTTTTTGCTCTATTTGCACTTTAATATGCAGCTATGTTAATTGAAAAGTGTGAAAATAAAGAGACTTACTGGGATTGACATTGTGGGAAATGTCAGGAATATTCCTGAAGCTGATGGGAGGAAAAAGCTTTTGCAGTATAGCATGCTCCTGGGTTTGATTGCAAAATGTGTGTCCATGGTTATACTCGAAGTAATTGCTAACACTTGCAGCTCCAGAGTATGCTAATAGTGCTTCCTTTTTAAGGTTATATATCAAACTCCTTGGAAATTAGTCGGGGAGGAACTGGGATAGGATTTCTTACTCTTGCAGGAAGCTTTCCCTGATCTCATTTCTTATCTGAAGCTTTGGTTTTGCAAGGAATTTCAGCAAGCATTCATAGGCCTAATCTACTACGTTTTGGTTTCATAGGCTGCTTTGAAAATCATAGCTCAGTGGCTACAACTTCCGTTACTGCCATTCTAACGCCATGAGGACATACCCTTATAGCTATTTCAGTTCTGCTTTGGCAGAATAAAACAAATATACCATGCAAATCCCCACCTGAAGACTGAATTGTAATCAGCCTGTTCCGTTACTGGTGCCACAGTGTTTGTCAAAAGCAACCTGAAGCTTTTTCTCAAGAGCGACTGACTGAATTGGATTTACTCCACGCAATAGGCATTGCTGTCAAGCATCCCATTGACTGAAAAGTGTTCAGTGATAATAAGCTCCAAGTCAGTAAAGGAATGCAAAGAATTTAATTAAGTTATCGTATAACTTAAGTTATCTACATGTCTGTTAAGATGAAAGAGAAACATAACAAAAGCATAGGTGCATTACCATTGATAAACAAGGGTCAATAATGTGTAATAATTACTATAACAATTAAGGTGAAATAATTCATTAATATTTTTTCAAACTAAAATCTGGAGGACAAACCACACATTGCTGCAAAGCATTTATTTTAATTCTTGTTAATGAAAAATTATTAAAGACTTTACATATTTTGCTTAGTCCTAGGGGAAAAAAATCAGAAGAAAATCTAGACATTCTAGAAAAATACTCCATTTAATCACTTTTTATTTTCTAGTATTATTTTTGTTACTGTAGCTATTGATATGAAGCTGTATTGGCTTTGCATGGCCAGGTTTTGGTAGCGGGACAGGGGTGGCTTCCGTGAGAAGCTGCTAGAAGCTTCCCCCATG
>NW_009626885.1:0-9719 GCF_000690535.1 Cariama cristata
ATGTGGTACTTCAAGACATGGTTCAGTAGGCATGGTGGCATCAGGTATATGGACTTGATGATCTTTGAGGTCTCTTCCAACCATAATGATTCTATGATTCTAAGACTCATCTGTCAGAGCCTGATTTCCATATATAAATAGTATTTTCTTTGGAACTTACCGTAAATGCGCCAGTTGCTTGCTGGTATTGTCTGAGAAAACTATGGACAGTGGCTGTAGTTACCTGGTTTTGGTGTACTAGCTTGTCATCAGTACTGTGGTGAAATGCTGTCAAGCAGGATTTCCTTGCAGTGTTTTCTTTCCCTTTGGTTTTTAACTGAGTCAGCTAAAATAGGTTTCAATATCTAATCCTTTACTAAATAGCTCCAAACTTTAAAGAATGCTATGTTTTGCTCTTCCTCCACTATTCAAAGTGAAATATGGACATAGTCACAGAAGCTGGGATGGTTGCTTACAAAGGTATTTTTTTTTTTCCTGGAAAGTTGAATGAGGTTTGAACTGAAAGAAGGTTACTCGATTTTGGACTTTTGGTGCACTTCCCTTTTACCACTAGTAGCAGGGAGGTGAAAACAGGTTGGTGACTTACCAATAATTTTTTATCTTGATAAACTTAAAAAACCCAAACAAATCAACTCTCCCCATCCATTCCCCTGCTTCAAAATGCTGTTTTTCTCCCTTTAAGACCATTATTGTATGTCAGTTGAAACTGTGAAACTACCTGTTCCATGGGCTTCTCAGTCTAAACATGCCAGTCATATAATAAACTAAATTATGTTAAAGACAAGACGTGTTTTTCCTTAGGTGATTCTGTATTTTGAGGTTACATGCAGCATACTAAGAAAAAGGTATCATTCTTCACTGGAATGAACAAATTGCTGAGCAAGCATGTACTGTAAGGTTTTTTTGTAGCAGTTGATCTGTTCAAACTTAAGACATCACTTTGAGAACTGAACACACTTGCTTTATTCACATCTACTGGCTAGACACCCTGACTGAACCACTTTTCCTTGGGAATTTTTCTTGTGCACAGACTGTAAGTAAAACATATACAACTTAAGAATAGAAAGCAAAGATTTATTGGAAGGTGTAGGTAACTGATAGCATGTTAGTCCTAGCTAAATGTTAATATGAGCTTCTTAAGACATCTGGTAAGTCATTGAGGAAGAACCTGACCTCAGACCACAGCAACAAAAATGCTTAGTCTCACCAAGTGAAGACTTGTTGTCCTGACTCCTTGGGAGGTACAATTCTGGGTATCCAGATAGGGAGGGTGAAGCTCAAATCATTCTGTGAATCCTCTGAGAAATTGAGAGACTTGGAAATAAGTAATTTGTATCAGAGACACTTCGTAAACTGTTTGTCCTATTCCAGAAATGTGGTGACTTAGCAAGTACCTGCACAGTCTCAAATTCAGATTGGTCATGCTTGCTTCCATAACTCCCATCTCTCTAAGCTAGGGATGATTATTTTTGTAAAGAGCAGTTGTATTTCTGTATTGTATTCTTCAGTCACCAAGATTTACCTCAGGTTTGCAGGGTTAGAGATTCAATAGTGAAATGGTTTACCTCTTAATGTTTTCCACTCTGAAAGGTTTTACGAAGCACTTCATAACAGTGCTAGCATACTTTGGAAGAAAGCCTGTTCATAGCTGCTACGGGGGCTGATCACAAGCTGCCCAGCTGGAGACTGACTCTCTACAATCCCTCTGGTGGTTCTAAGTAAAGCCCTCAGTGAACTGAAATGTCATCACCAGGAAATGGAATTCTTAGCACTCACAATCAGCTGTTAATGACAACAGATGCTAAATTCAGCGTGTGTCGGGGGCTGCCAAGCAAAATGACAGTACCTTCTTGCTGCTCTGGCTGAGGTGCCACTAGTGCAGAGGTTCTTGGTGGGCTGCTGTTTGATTGTACCAGCTTACCCTTAGCTTGCTTTCTGGGTGTTGGTCCTTCCGTACAAGGTGGTCATAGCTGAACCTTCCATCAGTTTTTCTGTACAGACAGGGTAGTTTCAGGTTTGGCAGCAAAGCTTCATGTCTGAAGTGCCCTCACTTTTGTCAGCATATGTCATCCAGTTGATTTGAGAGACAGCAGAATGTACAATATATACAAATGTGGTGTGTTGGCCCAGGCTAACAGCCAAACTCCTGCCAAACTGCTCACTTACTCTGCTGCTCCACCTCAGTGGGCGAGAATAAGGAGGAAGAAGAACAAGAAACCTCATCAAGATTACCATTACACGCAAAACAGACTTGATTTGGGGAAAATTAACTTTATTGCCAATTAATATATGTATCTTTAATTACTGATTCAGATATTGACAGGCAAACATAGAGGGAAAACACCTTTTTTCCCCCTTTCCAAGCTCAACTTTACTCCAGGGACTTCTCCTCCCTGCCTTGTTACTGCGTCAGGTTATACTCACTCCCTTTAAAGCAGCTGTGAGGGGGGTGCTGTGGTCTGCATGTGGGCGTTTTACTCTGCCACTTCCTTCTCCTACCTTTCCTTTGCTGTGGCCTTGGTCTTCCACAGGCTGCAGAGACTGCTCTAGTGTGGGTCCTCTGTGGGCTGCAGGAAACACCTGCTCCACCATGGAGCTCCTCCTCCTCTGGCCCTGGTGTTCCCTCTGCTCCTTGCTCCTTTTTGTTCTCTCTTCATCTGACGGATGTTTTTGCGCTTTCTCAAACACATTTTCCCTGAGGCACCACCAGCTTGGCTGAGAGGCTTAACTTTGCTCTGTGGTGCCCCACGGCTGTGTCTGGCACCAGGCAGCCCAAGCCTCTCCTTCCCCCTGCAACCCCCTGGATACCCAAACCCTGCCACTGAAGAGCACGCCCAGCCTGGGGTGGCATATGGTGGGGCAAGAGCTATGTCATTTTTTAAGGTAAGACAGCTGTGACATAACGACACCACTGTCTTTTGAGGGCCAGCTCAGCAAGGAGCTTTGCTTAGTAGAGATTTGAGAGTTTGCAAATCTGATAATTAACACGATTTGCCTTTGAAGAGGCTATTTTGGCTCTTGAAAGTTTTGTGTATATCACCTGTGTGGCATTGTGCTTCCTATCCTTGAATTTGCAGAAGTGTGATGCTGTTGGGCATACCACCTTTGAAAGATGCCAGCTCCAGAAGTAACACAAATCTTTTCAAAGCTGAATGTGGTGTGTGTGGAAAGACAGGAGTATCTGTACGGTAAGCCATTTTCAGCTATGTAGCCTTTTTTTTGTGTGTTGAAATGTACGTTTGTGAGAAACTAACTTTCAATGCAGGTGGTTGTTACCATAAGCTACTGCGACTCTCCCTGCGTGGTGGCTCTCTGTCAGGAGTAACTCATGCCAGTTGCCGTCGTCATTGGGAGTCCCTGCTCGCTGTGGTCTTGGGAGAAGAAAATGAGAAGAAATGATATCTTGTAGTCCTGCTATTAAAGCCATATAGGATTTTCAGTAATTCCCTTAGTCTGTCTGTACGAATGGGTTTAATTATGTTTCTCATCCTTTGTAATTGTAGTAAAAGATTTGTGAAGCTTGAATTACCGTAGGATGAAAACATTTTAAGAATTTCTGTAGTAACCACCCCAAGGCAGCACTCTGGGGATAAAGCATTCCTTTGCCAGCGTTCTAACAGATTGCAATTACAGCTGATGTTACGGTGTTGCAATACTGTGAAGGAAGATGTGACGGGAAGGAAGTATTGCATGGTTCTGTGTTCTGAAACGGATAACGGCTTTATGGCCTTCTTAGGAAAATACCTGAATCTTTTCCTGGGGAATAAATTCTGTCTAGAACAGAGATTAAGAAGATTGACAGATAACTACACTTAGCCATTAAAACCTTTCTGTGTATGTTAAATGTGGGCAGTTTCTCACTGCGCAGCATAGCAATTGGCACTTTTCTTACCCCTTCTGTTAGGTTTGGACGGTTTTTATGTTGCCTCTAAAACTATGTCAGATTAAAGTTACACAGCTGTTGCATGTTATTGTTGCTTATTCAGCCATGAGGTAGTCATAAGCTTGGCTGATGTTTTGCATTGAAACTAAGGCTATAGTCATAAATCAGTAATTTAAGAACATGGTCTTGGGGGTGCTGCTGTTGTGGAATTTTTATGTTGTCCTAAAATGAAATTTAAGGAGGACACAGTTTTTCACCCCTTAAATGCAGCCTTCCATGGAGGTTGATGCTAGCAGATTTCTGACAAGTTATTTACTGAAAAAGAGTTGTCTATACTCAGAAATTGATAACGTAATCTGACTATTTTCACTGGATTTTCCCCACACACAAGCTAAATCAGTAGGGAACAGAAGGACACTCATGGTTTTTATTTGTGTGTGATTCTGCAAAGTCAATGAAAGTCAGTACCCAGACCCTCCTTTTTACATTTAGAGGAGTGAGGTGGTTCAGGTCATTGGCCCAGAAAAAAATCAACCTAACAAGTGATACAGGATCGAGTTATTTTATACAGGATCTCGTGAGCACAAGTACTAGCATAAGAAACAGGTGAGGAATGTTGATGAGGTGAAGGAGGGACTGAGGCAGTGCCAGCTTTTATTGGCTTGCATTGCTGAGGAATTGTGCCTTTTGTAAACAGGTAACAGTGCATCTTCACATGCAGAAGAAAGTTTTATCCTGCTGCTTACAAGAAAAAAAATGTTCTTAAGAATGATTAGTTTCTATTACACGGTATAGTTACACAACTACGTGTATTTGATGATCTAGTAGAGCAGTCAGAATGCGGCTCAGTTTGCAATGTAACTTTAAAACCATGCTGCTCATCTCCTATGACACGAACCTGCCAGATCTGAGGTCATAGCAATTTTGATGTTACTGTGCAATGAAGCTGTAGGTTCTGAAGCAGTTAGAATTTCTAAATACGAATACAAAGTATTAATTTTATTAGCTGTAGTAAATCAGGACAGCATTTTTTCAAAGATGTGCTGCTGTCCTTTCAGTAGTTAGAAATACAGATAGCATTTAAGAACTATATTTCTATACAAATAATTAAAATAGTTAAATAAAAATGAAATATGAAGTTCCAGATTGCTTTTATATTAACCCTTTCCTCAGCTACAAAACCTGTCCACAAAAAATGTGGCATGATTGCCTTTGCATTTCTGTAAAAATAAATTCAGGTCTCAATCAGGTGATCTTTTGCAGGTTATGTTAACATTAGCTAAAGCATTAAAGCATTAAAGAAAAAAAACCTCTGTATGAGTGTCTTTGGTTTACAAACCAAAGATGTGATGTTTTTCATCTTCCTTTCGCAATTGCATTACTATTACAAGTTTATAGGAAAATTAAGTTATGGCTTTGGTATTTGAGTTAGTACTTTGCATGAAGTGTGGGGAAAGTGCCTGGTTTTCAAGAGAATAGCTCATCAAGATCTGACTGAAGCCTTTGTAGCAGGATAGGAAAAGAAGGAAGTACTGCTGTAAGGGTTGGGAGACCTGTGTGGCTTGGAGAGCCATAGGCAGAGTGGGAATAGACGGAAAGGGCAGAGTTAAGAAGAGAGTTAGGTTTGATCTTGCTTTGGCTAGACATTTGTGAGGCAAGGTAGCAAATTTATCAGAGTACCTCGGGCAATGCTGCCTTCTCAACAAATGTCACTGCCACGTACATCTTGACTTCCTTGCCAACGGCAATGAGCAATGGCTTTTCAGGATGCTGGTGAAATGGTTAGTGTGGGCATGGCCAGTTTGCTTCTCCTGGTCATTGCTATTTTGTCCGTTCATAGAGATCTTCCCGATTCACTCATTTCTGCCTTCAGTTCACTGATGATTCGGCTGGCAAGGATGTTTAGCCTAGAACTGCTTTTGGTATGTAACTTTGAAATTATTTAAAATTATCAGAAATGGCTGAACAAGTGAGATGTAAGAAGTGTCTTACATGTTTTTTTTTCTTCCTTGAATGAGAATCTGACCAACTTATCCCTGAAATTTTGAACTGTTTTAGTTCTTTTCTTGTGCAACTCTGACACTTGGGTATCTTTGATTTTACAAGTTTTGCATCCTGTTTGGATGAATCAAAGCAACATGTACATGCAGCTCAAAATGTGGCAGAATTGTTAAGTGCTGTTTGAAATTACAGTTCTGAATGCTTGAGGGATTCCTCTGTGTGTGAATGATTTTTAGAAAATGTTACCATCTTGTGTTTTAGTAGTTGTTGGTGTGTGTATGTGTCCCCACTTTCCTTAAGATATCACTGGATCTTCAACTATTTCATGGTTAAAACCAACTTTGTCACTGGAAATGAAATGCTGTACATGCTTTCCATCAAACCTCCTTTCATAAAGACTGCATGATTAAATGCTGCAAGGTCGATTTGCGTACTGAAAATGCACCTCATTTTTACACTAAACTACACAGTTCTTTGTTCTGCACCAAAGTGGTAATTTATACAGACTCACTGTCATTATACAGTTACTAGTAACTTTATAGGGTGTGGTTGTACATAATACAGAAAATAAATGCTTTTCAAAACTGAGATACTGTAAGGTAACAAATTAGTGCATGATGAGGGCCAGATTTTTAGCAGTAGTTCTGCAGTGTCCTCTCTCATCCTGCCAACAGGGACAGTGCAAACACCTCACTTCAAGAAGGGGTAGTATCTGGGATGAACCAGTCCCTGGAGCAGCCATCCCTGAATCACTAGCAGAAGGAACACTGGTAGAGAGGAGTGGGCAGTGAAAACAGCGAGTCTTCCTTTTGAAGGGACTTTGTTCCCCTGTGTTTCAGGAATAGTGGCTTTACTTTCCTCCCACCCTCAGGACGGAAGAGTTTGTCCTTTTAGACCAGTCATACAAACTGGATAAAAGCATCTGTAAGTGTGGATATGAAAGTACATTTTCAGCATGATTTCTATTATACTCTAAAGGTTTCTGGACTTCTGTGGTGAATCACTTTTGGTAAATCACATCACCTTTTTTTTTGTAAGATGTTTTTCTCTTCACTGGTGAATAATTACAAATGGTGGTAGCTGGAACAGTTACTGCCACTTATCATTAAGTGCCTTCTGCATGCTGGAATATCTGAAGTGCAACAGCCCAGTCCACACAAAAACATTTAAGACTATGGGAGCTTTAATTTAAGCATGTAAGTAGTCCTGAGGCAGTCAGAAGGATGACTCATGGTTTTTAAAAGTTAAGCACTTGCTTAACTCTTTTCTTAGGTCTGGTGCAACTTTTAATCACTTTGAAAGATTGAGCAGCCTTCTGTCAGTAAGTCAAAAAAACAGTGTGTTAATCTGTCAGCACAGCCTACTATTAGACCAAGTCCAGAATACAGGTCCGAATAACTTTGAAAAAAGAAAGGATCTAGTCCTGCCCTTTCTTTCATGCTCAGGAAAAAAAGAATCTGATATGTCAAGGAGAGTTTAGGTTGCAGTTTGAGTCTGTTTCTGTTGAATCACATTTCTGGTTTAGGTGTTACCTTGTAGTAAAATAAGTGGAAATTTTCAAAATATTGGTATACATGCTAATGTATTACAAGACTTCTAAATAGCAGGGGGGATTTAGAACATCAAAGCACTTCACAGTGCAGCCTTATACTGAGGTCATGGATGATGGGGAGATGGCAACATCATACAGAAAAGGTATCAACAGTCTACCTGGCTGAATCTGATGATTAGCTGAAGAGGATGAAGGCTAATGAGTGCTTTGAAAGTTGGAGTGGGTGCTGAGCTTGTCTGTTTGTGCTGGTTTTGGCTGGGATAGAGTTACTTCTCTTCACAGTAGCTGGTATGGGGCTATGTTTTGGATTTGTGCTGGAAACAGTGTTGATAACACAGGGGTGTCGTTACTGCTAAGCAGTGCTTACAGAGAGTAAAGACCTTTTCTGCTTCTCACCCCACCCCACCAGTGGGGAGGCTAGGGGTGCATAAGGAGTTGGGAGGGGACACAGCTGGGACAGCTGACTCCAGCTGACCCCAGGGATATTCCATACCATATGGCATCATGTTCAGCCTGTAAAGCTGGGGCAAGAAGAAGGAAGACGGGGATGTTTGGAGTGATGAAGACGGGGATGTTTGGATTGATGGTGTTTGTCTTCCCAAGTAACTGTTATGTGTGATGGAGCCCTGCTTTCCTGGAGATGGCGGAAGACCTGCCTGCCAATGGGAAGTGGTGAATGAATTTCTTGGTTTGCTTTGCTTGCACGCATGGCTTCTGCTTTAGCTGTTAAACCGTCTTTATCTCAACCCATGAGTTTTCTGACTTTTACTGTTCCAATTCTTTCCCCCATCCCAACGTGAGGGGAGTGAGCAAGTGGCTGTGTGGTTGCCAGCTGGGGTTAAATCATGACAGTGTTCATCAAATGGGCTGCTGTGAGGGAGAGAGGCATGCAAAAACACGAGCTGGACAAGCCACAGCAGTACGAATGAGTCAATGAAGTTGGCATCAGCCAACAGCTTCACCTGAGACATAGGGCTTGTACTTGGGGGATTTTGCTGTCAGCCAGCCTGCTCATTTACAGACTGAGATCAGCAGAGAGATGTCAGTTTGGGTAGGTGTGGTAGACAGAAAAAAAAGCTAAGCTTAAATTGTGAATATTGACAGGTAATTACCACAAGTAATTGTGGTGCATCTGCAGGGTGAGGGTCTGAAATTGAACTTTTGAACTCTCAAGTGCAGACCTGCTGCTTGCTGGCTACAGCTCTGTGGGCTACTTGTGACTTCTTGAAACACCTGAACTGAACAAAAGGGGCATTTCCTGAACCATCCCATTGATGAATAGGCATGGACCAGTGAGTGGGCTGATCCTGCTTTGTGCTTTTGCATGTGGACCATCACATGGCAAAGCCAGGGGCTTGGGAAGCGGAAAGGAAGTGAACATTTTGCAGGGAGAAAGATCTTGGAAGTGGGGAGAGATCCTGGATCTGGGAGAAACATGGAGACAAATGTTGGGGGAGCCTGGGGACCTTGGTTGGCAAGGCTTGGGGCTGGTAATGGTGAGCAGCTGTGGAGCAGGGAGCCAGCACAACCCTCCCACACCAGCGGCCATCTCACTGATGGGGAGGGCTAGAGGGAAGGCCCTAAGTAAGTGGGCGAGAGAACTGATGAGCGTGACAGCTCAATTATAATTGGTTTTAAAAGAAACCTCTGCATCCAGATCTACATCTTGTCTTACCTGTGACACTAGTGTAGGATAAACACATTTATTGTCTGTTATGGATCTCTTCCTGAATTGGGGCCAAGGCCTCTGGATGATGTCTGTATTGATTAAGATACTAAAACGCAGTATCTGTTCTTGGAGAGTGTTTGCTTAGAAAGGCCTGTTAGTGCTTACTAAGAAGCACATTACTGGGGACTTTGGATTTCCATTTACTAACTTCACAGTATTTCTCTTAATTGCAATATTCCTTCCAATACTCACTCCTTTTATTCCTTTTTATGTTGCTGCTGGCTGCAGCTTTCTTCCAAGTCATTAATTAGAATACATTTGTTAGCTTTAAAAGGGATCATAACTTGATTGTTTCTCTCAGTGCTGTTGCCCTAAGTAATGCACGAGGTGCATATGTGTGAGTGCTCGTTGGTGATGGCTGTAACCCAATACACTTGTTTCACTGGGCACTTTACGCAATTTAAAGACATTGTTGAATTAGCTCGTCTGCGTGGAAATGTTGCTGCGTGCATCATTATACAGCCGACTACTTAGCGCCCTTTGAAAGTACAGCGAGATTTGTGCCACTGCACCTGAGTACCTGCAGTTGCGCGAGTTGCAGCCTGTCCCTTCGC